>NC_141553.1:28020000-28270000 GCF_021556685.1 Rattus norvegicus | reverse complement strand
CACACTCAGACATATAAATTAAAAAAGATGACTCCTTCCAGCTTTTTCAAACATCCTTACTGCTACGGACATTCTTAGCTTGTAAAGTTTAGTCACCAGGACATGAGTTCAGACACAGGCAGGCATGGATAGCTTTCAAAGGGACCTAGCATAGTCAAGGATAATGTGGTTCCAGTTCACAACATTTCAGGTCTCCATAGCACCAAAATGCCATCATTTGGTCTTGTGGCATCTTTGACAGGAGTGTTGTCTCTCCTCTTTCCTTTCCCTTTCCCTCCTTTATTTCCCCTTCTGAGAGCTCCAGCTCATATACACTTTATGGAGAAAAGGAGCAAAGGCATCATTCCAAAGTTTACTCTGTCCCTCTGGTCACATGGTGAGCCTTGTCTCTGAGATTCATATGTGGGTGCCTCCCTTCCTATTGTCTCCTGCATTTTCTCTTCATTACCTTCTATCTCTCTCTCTCTCACTCTGTGTCTTCTTGAGTTTGCATATTGTCAAAGCAACTAAGCCTCTCACAGCTCCATCTATGTTAGCATTTCACACAAAATGTTAGCTGTGTATGTGTGTATAATTATAATGTATATGTGTGGATTCTTTTCTGTAATACGAAGTACAGATATACTCTTATAATTCAGAATATAAATGTTCCACTATCCATACCTCTGTTCCTTCAGGATTTTCTTAGTTATTAAAAATTTATATGTAAGTATGTTTAATGGCAGTGAATTCATTTTTATCAGTGAATATGCATAGTTTACTTGGATGTTTTCTTGGTTTTGGAGGTCACTTGTTTTAATGTTAAAAATCGTGGGTTTTGGTCCTATAAAGGAGTGAGAAGTGAGTGCTTCGGGAGGCTTGACAGAGTTCACAAAGTTACTTATCACTTTATCTTTAGTCAGAAATAGAAGTCACAACTCTTCAGCTGCTTTGATAAATTATATTTAGTTTTTCAAGTGTGCTTATATCCTACAATAATTAAATACCAAATATAAAATATATAATTGAAGTTATTTGTTTTGATTTCCTTCAGAAAAAAGAACATACCCGTTCCTTGACTATGTGTGGCCATGTTGGTTTCGAAAGTTTACCTGATCAGCTGGTCGATAGATCCATTGAGCAAGGCTTCTGTTTTAATATTCTCTGTGTGGGTGAGTGCCAGTAACTCTTTCTCTATGGTTTTCAACATTTATGTTCCTGTGCTCAATTCATTCTTGGTGTTAGCAGAATGGTGCTTGTCTAAGCAGATTAACAGCTCTGGATTTTATGAATTGTTTAAATTCTAGTTTGCTTAACTTCAAACTTTTTTTTTAAACTTTTAGAGGGCAGAGTAACTTGGCATGTATAATCATTGTTTTTCTAGTTACTTAAGACCAGCATTAGCCCAAATCTTTTATAGCCATGTAGCCTTTGAAGTAGACTCCTTGAAGCCATCCTAGAGTTTGCATATGTGATTCTTCCCATTGATCCTCTGCACATGTAAAAATGTGCTTTCTTTCTTCTAGGGGAGACTGGAATTGGAAAATCAACACTGATTAACACATTGTTTAATACCAATTTTGAAGAACTTGAATCCTCACACTTTTGTCCATGTGTTAGACTTAGAGCTCAGACGTATGAACTCCAGGAAAGCAATGTTCGCTTGAAACTGACCATTGTAAATACAGTGGGCTTTGGTGACCAAATAAATAAAGAAGAGAGGTACGTGTGGTTTACTTGTTTGTTTGTTTGTAATCTTCCTTGTGATAACAACAACTTTACTTCAGGGTGAAGACTGCCTTTTTCCTTTTGAGCTGTCATTTTTTCTTTCTTGTTTAGCAACTAATCAGTGTTTTGTTTTTATTGACAATTTCTAATTGTTTTTATTTAGAATAAGTAAATCACAGCATTAAAGTACATGTTTAATAAAAATAGTTATAAATATTTTCTATTCTCTAGTGTATTTTTAATGATTATTTTCACTAATACTTAGACTTAACCTTGTTAAGCAAGAATATTTAAAACATAAAAGGGCTAGTGTTTTTATATATATATTGTCTATAAATTAATTTTTCTTCTATCAAATTCCCACCAAAATAGCCGGTTACATTATTAAATATTGTTGGAAACATATTCAGACATTCATAATGAGTACAGTGCACTTGACCATATTCAGCCTTCTCTCCCTGACCTCTAACAAGCCCCTTCTCGCATTCCCTCCCAGATTTATGTCCTCTTCTTTGTTTGCTGGTGTGTGTGTGTGTGTGTGTGTGTGTGTGTGTGTGTGTGTGTGTGTGTGTGTATTTTACCATTAGCACAGGAATGTTGACTGCTGTGGTCTATGTGGATAGATGTTGAGAGTTCATAGGTGCTGTTCTGGAGTTTGGGCAGCCTGTTTTGTGTTCCTGCCCAGTTCCATGCACACACCTGCCCAAGAGCTATCTTGGATCTGCAAATAGAAAACACACACAAAATGCCTTGGCTGACTCAGTGATTCGGCACTCCTAATCTTCCCTTGCTCCCCCAGGACTTATCTGGAAACTCACATACTGGTTGACCTTATCTCCTCAGTTACTTTGTCTCCTCCTCCTTTCTCCCAGTCCCTGATTCTCTCTGCAGTATCACCCTTAACTGCTATCAGTGTCCCTCCCCGTGCTCAGTCATTGGCTACTGGCAACTTTATTGATAGGTCAAAACCCAATTGAGTGCCAGCAAACAGATTCCAGATCAAAGCATCAGAGTCATTTCCTACAAGATGCAACCACCTGTCTATGAACAAAAGGTGCTATTTCAGGGCAGTTCTGGTTCTCAGGCCCAGGTCTTTCCACGCCTTCCTCTGTGGTGCCCCTGGACCTTGAATTGTGTTTTATATGTCTCATTTGGGTTCTTGGCTAGGTTTGCAGTACCAGGCCTGAGGTCCCTCTAATTAAAGAGACCTTAAATCCCATCAGACAGTCTTCTTAGGTTCAGAGTCAGACAAAGCCACATGGCAGGCATTTTTGATGAACTCTCCACCTCTCATTCCACAACACCTTTCCTTCAATTCAGGCCCAGCAGTGAGCTGTATTCATAGGCTTCCTTGGTGAGTTCCCTTACTCCCCGACCCTGCCTCAGTAGTACCATAGCTCTGTTAATGGATCCTGTTGTCTCAAAACCTGGTCCCATGATCCCCAGAACCTGACCCCTTCCTTCCCTAGCTTGGGACTTAAAAATAGTCACACACTACCACTAAGACCCCAGTGAACCCTCAGTTACCACTGAATTAGTATCACTCTAGCCTTAAAAAGCAATACCAAGTCTCCTAAATGTTCTTCCTACATGATCTGAAATTAACCAAGTGTGGGTGACAGTGAAATGAAACTAAACTCCTAGTAAACATGACTGGGCTAGCAACACATCTCATGAGCATGACCGGTAACCTACCTGCAGATGCCCAGGTCCCATTGCAGAGGCACAAGCAATCTGACAAAACAGGATAACATGTACCTCTGTAAGCTCACTAACTCAGTGGAAATATTCTCCAGTGAAAACTGTCCAGATCAGTGCTTTTTAACTTGTGGGTAGCATTTCCTTTGGTAGTCAAATGATCTTTCTCAGGGGTTGCCTAAGACCATTGGAAAAACAGATATTTACATTATAATTCGTAACAGCAAAATTACAGTTATGAAGTAGCATCAAAAAATGATTCTATGTTTGGCTGTCACCATGACATGTGGAACTATATTAAGTGGTTGCAGCATTAGGAAGATTGAGAAGCACTAGTCTAGATGAATCTGTATCAAAATTTTTAATAATGAAATTCTAGCTTGTTTTATGTCATTTCTTGTCCATTTTTCTTCAGTAGTGTTATAGAGGTTAGATTTTTGGACCTCAGAGAAAGGAAGGGATATTTTGGTATAACTTTTCATTCTTTTTCCTTTTGGAATATATATGGTTTCATTATTACAATCTGTTTTCCAGAGTCTTTTTGTATAAGCTGAGTCCTGTAATCCAGGTTAGGGTGTGGCCTTTCAGCCCATTGGGAAATGACTCGTGGGGCTCTCACTCCCCTCCCTAGAAGTAAAAGAGCAGCACAGAGACCTAGGGTGCCTCACTTTAAATGCTATTATTAATGGTTATACCAGCTTAGGACTAAGTTGTATGTAAGTAAGAATATCTTAAAATGAGCTTAACCTCAGGGCCATTTATTCACCTGAATAAATAGTTGCAGACTGTAGACTAAGACCCACATATGCATGACTTTCTATCTATAGTGAGCTGAAATAAACTTAGCTTGCTTTTCACACTTTCTTTGTTGTTTCCTCTGTTATTAGAGTAAATAGATATTTTATGTAAAAATACCATCTAGCATAGAACAGTTGGAATCTACCTCAGTCATCCACTCAAATTCAGTCCCATAAATGAGCCGTTTCTCTGAATTAGGTATTTTACCATGCTTTTTATAGTTCTTTTTTTCCTTTTCTTCCTTTTTTTTTCCAGAGCTGGGGACCGAACCCAGGGCCTTGCGCTTGCACTGAACCCAACCCTTTATAGTTCTTTTTAACTAAGCTTTAGTAATACACAGTTGAGTGTTTTGCTTGTATATATGTGTATATACATCTATTCCTGGTGCCTGTAGAGGCCAGATGAGGGCCCTGGATCCCCTGGAACTGGAGGTACAGGCGATTGGAGCTGCCCCCTGGGTCCTGGGAACTGAACCTGGATCCTGTGCAAGAGCAGCAAGTGCGCTTACTGCTGAGCCATGTCCTGACCTCAAGTAATGCATACGTCTTCTAGAATAATTTTTGACTTCAGCACACAATTTGAAATATGGCTTTAAAGAAACATTAGTGTTGTGATTCACCAGCACATTCCCCAATACAGGACATACCAGTGATCTTTAAGTACTTTGCTGCCAAGCATGCGTACATATATTTATCACATCTGCCTAGTTAGACTCACAGAAGGCCAGCTGGATCTGCAGAGCTTTCTCCCCAGTGTGGGGCTCCACAGATTCAGATTATCATGCATTTACTCTCCTCCAGAGATCCACTGGGTTCTGTTCACTCTTTTTCCTGCCCCACCATTTACCGATTTCTATCTCAGCCGTCTTTTTCCTTTTGTGTCTATGATTCTGTCTCTTCACTGTTTTTCTGTTGTCTAAATTACTGCTAAACTTAATATCTTAATTTTTGTTACTAGTTTTCAAATTTGGACATTTTGTATGGTTCCTATTCATACGTGTATTTGTAAGATCACTTTTTTATTAGTTTTGTTTTTATCAATGATCTACTTTTCATTTTGTTCCTATTGTAAAACTGTAGTTTATAATTTTGGTAAAAATTTTAGAAGATTTTCATTTATGGTTATTCCTTTTTATATATTTTGATATGCACCTTACATATGTGTATGTATATATACATTTCTTGTGGCTTTTGGGTATTCTTTGCAGGGATACTTTGAGGTCTAATGTAAAGATATCTTCTGTTGGACAGACTTGGGTTTGCTTGCAGTAGCTTTCTCTGACATTAGTTCTTGAGGAACCACTGAACCCATTTCATGCTTTGAGATTCCCAGAATCAGAGATGTCTTGCATTATATGCAAGGCTGGTATTTTGGGCAGAAGCTCCCAAGGATGTGTTGTTTTCTCCGTTCCTTTTAGTTAGAAAGCAACAAGCACCCCTCCGGGTCTTTGAGAAGAGGGGAAGTTGTAGGTTTATTCCTGGTTCATCATCATCCTGACAGCGTAGGCTTTTAGGGTCACGGCTCAATGTGTGAGGAGTTCGCTCATTGGAATCCCACAATTGAGGATCCTAGGTTTTGATTTCTTCTTCTTGCCCAATGAGTTCATTAGTAAAGTACAGTAATTGGATTAATAAATCATCTCATGATAGAATTGGAATCAACACTTACAGAACTTGGTAATCTTTTTCTATACAGGACAAAGAGAAATATTTAGAGCTGTGTGGGCTGTGTCTTGTTTATGAACTGCTTTGCTCTGCCGTTTGCTATGAAGGTAGCAAGGGACAATGCACAATAGATGGCCATGGCTGTGCATCAGTGAAACATTTATGTATAAGAACAGGTGCCCAACTAGATCTGGTCCTTGAGCAAGAGTTAATTGTATGCTGCTCCAACTTTCTGTGTTAGTGTGTTAGTGGGGTAAAAGAAAAACCTCACAGAGATCATTTGTTCTGGAGCTTAATCTGAGTGACTGCGGAAGATAGATTCAGGTCACCACAAATACCATGTTTCAGCACGGTAACAGCTTGGTAGCATCTGTACCCCAACAGAGCAGAGAAAGTCGTGGCGCAGGTTACAGCACGTGAGCAAAACTGTCACAAGTGTCAGATAGTGTCTAGTGGTGCTCAACCTTTGGTTTGCTAGAGGCTAGAAATGTCTTTGTACATTTTAAAGGGACACCCAAGGACACTGGGTCACACACAGAGATATGGATGGTAGCTATGCAGAAGGGTGTAAGGTACCCTAACTCTCACATTCCTGTTTTGTTTTTTTTTTTTCTCGGAGCTGGGGACCGAACCCAGGGCCTTGCACTTCCTAGGTAAGCGCTCTACCACTGAGCTAAATCCCCAGCCCCTCACATTCCTGTTAATAGAGGTCTTCACAGTCACAAAAGAGGTCTTCACAGTCACAGAAGTTACAGTCACAGAAGTTACAGTCACAGAAGTTATAGTCACAGAAGTTATAGTTTCCTAGCTTTATAGAATAGAATGTGGGCATGATGTTTGCTGGCTGTAACCATTCACAAGTTTTTAAATTTGTTTTTAAGTTTTTAATTTTTATTTTGTACATATGAGTATTTTGCCTGCATATATTTATGTCCCTGGTAGAGGGCTGAAGAAAGGATTGGATCTACTGGAAATGTAGTTCCAGATGTTGCGAGCCACCATGGAGGTTCTGGGAATTGAACACAGTTCTTCTCTTCTCTGAGAGCAGCAACCGCTCATCAATACTGAGTCAACCCTCTAGCCCACATAACCACTTTACAAAGGACTTTCTAGGTTATTTGTTTTGTTTTTTGTTATTTTTTTTACAAACTACTTTTTATTTTCTAAAAATCCTTTCCAATTTTGTCCTTATCTTTCATTTTCCATTTTAAAACACTCTTTTACCCTAGAACAAAATCTTACTATATTTTATAACAGGATTCTGTCTTACTTAAAAGTATTTCCTTTTTTATTCACTTTACATCCAGATTACAGCCCCCTCTCTCCTTCCTTCTCAGTCCCACAGTTACAAATCACTCTTCCCAGCAAGCATCATCTTTGATACCACCCGACCCTGGGGTATCTAGTCCTAGCAGGTCTAGGCACATCCTTTGCCACCAAGGTCCGACCAGGTGGTACGAGGTGGGGGTAGGAGATCCAATGGTAGGGAACAGAGACTGAGACAGCCCTGTTCCACTTGTTAGGGGACCCAAATGAAGATCAAACTGTACATTTACTACGAATTTGTAGGGTGCCAAGGTCCAGCTCTGTGAACTCCCATAGTCCCAGCTTAATTGACGTTGTAGGTCTTCTTGTGCTGTCCTTGGACCTGTTCACTTCTGTTCCCCACTCTGACACAAGACTCCCTGAGCGCCCCCTGACGTGTGGCTGTGGGTCTCTGCATCTGCCTCCATCTGCTGCTGGATGGTGGTTTCAGGACACAGTTATGCCAGGCTCCTGTCTGCAGGCATAGCAGAGTAGCATTAATGTCAGGAGTTGGCTTTCTCACATGGAGTGAGGATATGAGTTGATGTTAAGTCGCTGTCTTCTCATTGAAATGGTGTTTTCTAGTCACTGGAGTTAGAAACAGGATAAACTGCTATGGAAGAATCCCTGTTTATTTAATTAACAATATCTATAGTTTTATTTTTGAAAAACCTTAAGATCTATGTGGTTAATTAGGTCATATTATAAATCATTACTGACCTATTTTAAATCATTAATCAATGCTTCTTTGAAATTTTTATGTCAAATATGTACTTAAAGATTTTTGCTATTTCATTTTTTTTGGAAGGGAATATTACCAAGTTATATTTAGACCAGCATTCTAAGGAACCTTTCTTGGTGTTGATAGTAATCTTTCTGATGGTGTCAGTTCTTTTAGTGTTCAAGGTATTTTGTTAATTCTTATAGAAACCAGAATTATGAAGATGCCGGCTTTCTCTTTAAACTGTTTTCTGTGGGTAGTGGAGATTTTACAAGTCTCTAAGGACTAGAATTATCAGACAATTATAAAAGAATTCAATTTTATCTTATGTTTGTAAAGTTAACTTTCACTGTTCTCCTGTAGGGTTACAAAGATGTCCATTGAGTGTCCAGAACCTGGACAGCAAAGTGGGTTAGCACAGGAACTGTTTTTGAACTATAGAATATCTTCATGATTGATAGGTGTTTCTATGGGAGCTTTAATTGTTTAAATCTTCAGAATGTTTGATGTGCTATTTAGGGGCCTGGCTCATTTAATGATGTTGCTTGAAAGTAGAAAGGTGGCAGGGCTGGGGAGGTAATCCAGTCGGTAAAGTGCTTAAGTGTGATGCTCTGAATCTATCCAGAACCATCCAGAAGCAGGGAGTAGGGGGCACAGTGGCACATCCTTGTTTGTAATCCCAGTGCTGGGGAGTTGGGGACAGGATGCTTGGGGCTTGCTGGCCAGCCAGCCTAGCAGAATCTGCATGACCCAGGCCAATGAGTCTTATAGCAATAAACAAGGCAGCTGGCTCCTGAGGTTCTGTGTACAGGGCACAAGTGTGCACTTGCACACATGAACACATACGATAAGTTACATAAGCAATGGCTTAGCATATCCAAATGATGTGAGATGTTGACAGACTCATCCTGAGCACACTGATTTGACTTATGTTTCCAGCAATGAATAGTCTGAGACGGCCAGAGGGAATATGGGGGTTATCTGGGCAAGAAATGCAGCACAAGATATAATTGGCCTGTTTCTAATTAATGGAAAACGCAGCCATTATTAGTCAGATATTTTCAGCTGATACTGATCTTTCCTCTTCTGTGCATTATGCTTTTCCTGCCTAGAGATGTACTGAAACAAAAATCAGGCACTTGGACTTCATTATTTTAGCCTGATACCTTTTCCTTTTTTCAACCAATTAATCAGTATGGCCTGTGTCACTTTGATTGTAGTTAAACTTCTAATTGCCTTGGGCAGCTGTAAAAAGGCTTAAGAGAACTGAAGCCAATACATGAATGTATGTAGAAATGAATCTTTGTGAACTTAGTACCATTCTGACTAGGTTATCATGATGCTTTGGCAGAATTACTGTCCTGCATGTATATTACGTGTTGGTATGTGTTAGCAGTGTAATTACCTGTTTGTTTGGCATAGATATTAACTGATCTTACTAGAAGATACAGACCTGAAACTTGAGAATTGTACAAGTTCCTTACTAAGATATTATGCTGTATTAAGTATTTAAATACTTATTTTTTTCAGCTATCAACCAATAGTTGATTACATAGATAATCAATTTGAGGCCTATCTCCAAGAAGAACTGAAGATCAAGCGTGCACTTTTTAACTACCATGACTCTCGTATCCACGTGTGCCTCTACTTCATTGCTCCGACAGGCCATTCTCTGAGGACACTTGACCTCTTAACCATGAAGAGCCTGGACAACAAGGTGGATTAGGGAAGCAGCCAACTTCTCCAGCTTTAGTACACTTGAAGTAGTAAAGTCTCTTTATGACAGGCTTTGTAGCTTGGATTCTATATATCTTTAAAACAGTTTTTTTCTGGAGAAATTCAATCTGGAAAATGAGATACAAATACTAAACAAGTTCTCTGTTTAGTGATTACACATGTTATAATTGTTTTGCAATTTTATTTCAAACATAAATTAGAGGAATAACTTAATTGTTAAAGATTATAAAGTATAATAATAATATTTCATCTTGGTGAAATATGTTTTTGTTTGGGCTATACCAGGAAAATTTGTTCCTGAACTTTTGAAGCAAGTCACTATTTATAAGCTTTGGAGGTTATTGTTTTGCAAATTAACTCACTGAAGATTATATTTATTTAAAAGTTGAAAAAGGCTAATTACTGTCCTAATCCCAAAGAAATCTGTTCATGTTTAAATTTGTGCTTTTTAAAGGATTGACATCAAAACTGAAATTTTGTATTATAGAGAAAATTACAATACAGCATTATAAAATCATAGAATTCGTTATCAGCGAGGGCTGATTTTAAATATTGGTTGTCTCTCTTACTAGATGTTTCATCTGTAGCAAATTATACACTGCCAAAGAGTTTGAAAACAGATGTTTTCTGGTGATAGTAAAAGTTTGTCAGCCCGAGTCATTCACGTGACGATTGAGTCTACCCTCTTCTATTTTGTTCAAGTGATGGGGCAAATTCTGTACTGGGTCTCCATCACAATCCCGCTGTAAGCTTTTTGTAACAAATGCAATAGTGAATTTTTCGCATGTTTGAAAGAACACTTAAGACAGGCTCCATAACCTGATTCTGCCCTTGGCTACACAATGTATTTAGTAGTTATTAGTTTGTCATTGGAGTGGTTAGTAGGACTGCTGCTCTCCACTGGCCTTTGGCAGACGTTAGGAAACTCAGTGTACATAAGAGGAAGGTGGCCTCAGGTCTCAGTTTCCCAGGCTCCTCTCTTGTCCCAGAACCAAACACTTGGCTGCTTGACATAGAAAGTTACTGCTGTCTATTCAGATGGTGACAAATGACCATCTTCAGCAGTATCCATTCTCTTTCCTGTGAGAACCATGCACACATTGATACTTAATGAATTTATGCAGTTCAGAAACAATTACAATGTGAAAACTTTGACTGTATGGATTCTCGAAACCCAGTACTTGGCACCCAAACTTCTATGTACTTTGAAACCTACTCACAATTGTTTTCTGACATCCACTTCAGAGATAGCTGTTAAAATTGTTACCTCCTTAGAAGTGTCTAGAAGGCTGGTAAATACAGAGGCATGCAATAAGTCAGTGCAGAATTAGAAAAGAGAAAAACATTTAAAAAACACATCCTTTCAGTTTTTGGAAACTTGCACCATGATCCCCCACCCCACATGTTCATTAGCCTGAGGGTTTGGGTTCAAAATAGAAAAACATGATAATAAAATAAAACTCAGTTTGTAGAGACATCAACTTTATGTTGGGTTCATTAATCTTATGCAGGACTAAGTTTGTAAGTTAGTATTCCTGACCCCACATCTCTTCCTCTCCAGCAGCAATAGGCCTGGAGGATGCTGAGGAAGCCATTCCTGTGCATCAGAATATTTTCAGCTGGTACTGGCAGTTTCTGTCTAGTATTGTAGGCTAGACCTGTCCCAGGGCAATGTCACCTGTTCTCTTAGTTTTCTTGAGAAATATGAGTTCCTAATGAGTTAAGCAAGTAGTTATAGTTTATTATATTGCTTATAGTTTATTATATTCTACCTACCTTGTTTGTATAGAGTTGTAAAATTTGAGGGGAAGAGAAGATAATGAGATTCTAAACCTATCTGCAAGTGAAAACTTAATTTTACAAGAGGTCCTTTACAGTTATAGCTAGCATCCATAGAATGGATGCATGAGGATTGTGCATGTGCGTGTATTAAATGACAACTAGTAATTATTTTGGTTAGAAAGATCCAAACTTTTTGGGTAGGGAGTGAAGTGTGTCAGCCACCTGTGTTCCCATGGCAACTCCTTCATCCCGTGTACCAGGAAAGCAGAGCAAGTGGACATGTGTGCTGTTTGGGTTGCATTCACTCATGAAGAGCAGGCAGCAACCTGGATCATAATTTGCCAACTCCTGATCAGAAAAATTTATTGTTTGAGGTTTTTTAAATATGGAAAAACTGTGATGACAGGATTTAAAAACCGATGCCCTCTTCTGGCCTGCAGTCACATATGCAGGCAGAATGCTGTACATAAAATAAATAAATAAATCTTAAAAAACAAAACAAAACAAAACCCGAGTCTTCCATGTTGATATTGTGGATTTTTTTTCTTAATAGGTGAACATTATACCACTTATTGCCAAGGCAGATACAATTTCTAAAAGTGAGCTCCAGAAGTTTAAGATGAAGCTCATGAGTGAACTGGTCATCAATGGTGTTCAGATATATCAGTTTCCAACGGATGACGACACAACTGCCAAGATCAACGGAGCGATGAATGTGAGCTCCCGCTGAGTCTAAGTCTGTACTGTTTGTAAGATAGAGCTGAGCCAAGTTTTGATCAATGTTGTTTCAACAGTCGCCCTGCTTACCTGATGCTTTGTTTCCTGAGCTTTTAGTTATTATTGTGAACATAGAAAATGGGAAATTGCAGAAATACATAACTTACTAGTTTTCAGTTGTGGGCCAATATGAATGGCAAGATAAAATCTCATCACAGGCCTTGTACCAACTGACATCATCAGAGGAATGGTCTTTCTAGTACAGTAGTACTTTGAAAGAGGCACAGTCATGTGCTTTTAGATGGGTAGTTATTGGTCCCTTATGGTACCTGGTTTATGAACATTTGGAGGTATGCTGAATGGGGAAAAGCACTCCATGTATGGGGCTGTGCACAGGTAGTACTTTTAGGCATCGGCTGGGTTCTTGGAATGTACCCTATAAGCAGAGGCCCGTGAGATAGATTTTCACTTGTGTTTTCCAGAAAGACTTCAAATAAAGTGAAATGTCAGCAGAATAAACTTCTCTTGTTGTTGACAGACGGACACTGAGTACTTTTACCGTTGCTTTGCTTCCTCTGCTTCCTCATGCTTGCCCTGCATTGAGTGAGTCAGTCATTTGTAGGCTGGGGTGTATCTTCAGCTGAACCATATTTCACTGCTGTAGAAAGGGTTCCTTCCTGACCTGTTTTAAAACACGAAGGACTGTGCAGCCTCCCGTGGAATACTTTGGAATTTCGACATTTTAAGAACTCTTACAGCTGATGTTGACTCTCATTGCCTCTGTGTCACCTGTACAAATGAAATGTTTGCTTAATTTAATGTATCTAAGATGACTACGCTCTTTATCTTTCTCAAAGTTTCACATTTTTAAATGCTTTGTTGTATGTTGAGGGATTGTGGGTTTGAGGCTCATGCTTTTTCTGGAGACGGTTAGTTTGTCTGCAGAATTTGGTTGGTAGTGTACATAAGGGCTGACTCAGGTGAGGATTGAGTGATAACCCTTAGTTACGGTACCTAGCACCTAGCAACAGCATCCCATAGCTGTCCATTCTTCTTCCTTATCCTTTCTGATTGATCATGTGCCACTGTCCTACGTACTTTCCCATGTTAAAAGTTCTGATAAAAGCAACTGAAGTTTATTTTGGCTGTGGTTTGCGAGTACAGCCCAGCATGGTGTGTGAGTCCTGGCAGCAGGAGTGTAGGGCAGCTCCCTGGGCACAGGAAACGCAGATGAATGCGGATGCTCAGCCCAGTCCATCCTTTATGTGTGGGTTCCTGGCCCATGATGGTGTTGCCCATGTTCAGGATGCATCCTCCCCGCTCAGTATAACCTTTCTGAGAGACACTCAGGGGGTTCTAAATCTTTGCTTATTTTAAATGTAGTCATGTGACAGCGAAGATTAGCCATCACAACCATGAAAATATGAAACCCTAAACGAAGTCTCTTAAATCCTAATCATGTAAGTCCAGTGATCTTGAGTCCCTGTGTTAAATTGCCTTTATATCTATTCACATGCTCATTAGTAATTTATCAGAAGACAATTAAGAAGTCTCCATTCAGTCAATATTTGTTTTTTCATTAACCTGTCCCAGGTCTCACCATTAGACAGATTTATGTACTTCTAGCCTTCAGCTAGCTGCTGCATGTTACTGAGTCTCTCCCTGTGCCAGCTCTTCCTACTCGGTTGGATCTAACTCCTAGATCCTAGCCCAGCTTGGACTGTGCCTCCCCTTCTCAGTAATCTCTCTTCCTCTCGACTCCTATAGCATTTGCTACACTCACATCATTTTTAAACGTTTTTGTGCATCATTTTATATTAGTATATGTGATATACTAAAGCAGATACCATATTACTTTATATATTATGTAATGTTTATAGTTTCTAAAACATCTTTGTTGTTAGGGGAGAATGTTCATGACAGTGTCACATGTATCAACATTCTTCTGCTTCTTCTTTTCTTTCTTCTTTTAATTCCAAATAACAGCGTGCCTTGTATGTGAGAGATACCTGGTAGATAATTTTCCTTGTAGTGTCCAAAAGTGACTACTGTAGAATTCTTAGTACATACCCCAAGCTTAGTAGAATTGTTCTTTAATTATTCTCTTATTGTTTTCATCACTGATATTATAGTCACTTATATCGTGGTATAAAAAGATGAGACTGATGTTTGGTTCCTTTCCAGGGACATTTACCATTTGCTGTTGTTGGAAGTATGGATGAGATAAAAGTTGGAAATAAGATGGTCAAGGCTCGCCAGTACCCTTGGGGTATTGTACAAGGTAAATAAGATAAATTATGACAGAAAAGAAATGTGTTGCCTGGTGATCTCAAAATTGAATTAGGCCAATTGTTTGAGATGACAATTATTTGGATTGCAGTTAATAAACAGAGGAATTGGCTGTGTAGTGCTTTGTCCAAAGTCTGTGGAGAGCTTTCCCATCTCCCTGTCATACCAGGTCTCTTCTGCTGGTTACCTTCAGAAGGTGAGATGCACAGACATGGACATATCAGAAGGTGGCTGCTTCTTTGATGCTGGAGATCCAGCCAGTGTGCTTGAGCATGCTAGAACATGCTCTGAGCAGCTCCATCCCTAGTCCTTGGTTAGAATTTGAATCTATAAAGCTAAACATGATAAACATCAGGGCCAGCTTGGGTGATATAGTGACATCTTGTCTCAAAAAGTTAAAACATAGAGTAGGGTGGGATGGGTGGGTGGAGTGGTGACTCGTGTTCAGTGTTAAAATGGCTGGCATGTATGAGGTCCTGAACAGAGAATAAACAGTTCAACAGTAGATAACATGAAGTGGTCTTGGTTTTGTAGCCTAGCTGGACTGGAAATTGTGAACCCTTCTTCTAGGTACTGGGATTATAGGCATATATACCACCATGCCCAGCTGATGATATTTTTAAATGAATGTAAAATATTGAGAAAACTTTTAATTAAACTGTAAAATAAACTGGGTATGGTATACCTCTAGTCCTAGCTCCTTGTGGAGCTAAAGAGAGAAGGTTTTAAGCTTGAGGAAAATCTGTGCAACACAGTGAGTGACATGTGACTCATAAACATACATACATACAAAGATAAATTTTTAAAATTTTATTTAAAATACTTGATCACCGTGATATACTTATTTATAGTCCTCTGGTAATCATAAACATAGAATGACCATTCCATTGTATTTTGAATAATACTTAATAAAAATTCACAAATGTAATGTTGTAGAAAAAGATCTGATCATTGCAGATCTGAACAGAATTTACTACTTGTGAGTGAAACAAGCTTACTTAAGTGCTGTGTAAAGTGTCCCACAGTTATAGTTGGTAAATTAACCATAGGAGTAAAATAACTCGAGCATATAGCAGTGAAGAATATGTCTTTGCTATTTCCTCTTTATCCATTGGCTTCCATGTTTGAGGCAGACTTCTCAGTCTGTTAGTGAGTATTACCTGTGCTTGGGAGTGTACAGTGCAAGCATTGCTTCCTTGGTTACATGTATATAATAGTAGTAGCCACTGAGCAGAGGTGACATCTTGCTGTTTGCCATTTCACTGTGCTTTCCTTCCCCTCATTTGACAAGCACTGACTGTGCCAGGAATTAAAGCCAGCACTGTGCTTTTCTTATTTCCTCTGGCTAGTGGAAAATGAAAATCACTGTGACTTTGTAAAGCTGCGGGAAATGCTTATTTGCACAAACATGGAGGATCTGCGGGAACAGACGCATATGAGGCACTATGAGCTGTACAGGCGCTGCAAACTGCAGGAGATGGGCTTTATAGATATAGGCCCAGAGAACAAGCCCCTCAGGTAAGTAAGGGGGACTTTGGAGGAAGGCAGGAATGGAGGAAGTTAGAAAGGATTACCCTTTCTTAACCTCTGTAGTGATGAGAATGGAGTTTTAGAAATCTAACTATGAAATTGATTCTTTTGACTCCATCTCTTTGCTTCTGAAGATTATGTCTGACTATAAAGGAGCTAAGAAAAACAGTCCTTTTATACAGCTGTACTATACTGTACTATAGTATAGTATACTATACTTGGGAAACTTCCATGAAGCTTGCAAGTTCAAGGTCTGCCTGAACTGTACAACCTACTTGCTCAGGGTGGACTTGGGCAATATAGTAACATCTTGTCTCAAGAAGTAAAGAAGAGGTGCTGTGGGGAGTAGTGGCTGCTGGTGTTCAGTGTTGAGGCTGCCAGTGTGCTGAACGGGGAAAAGAAGTAGTTAGAATGTGCAGTTTTAGTGTATGAATAACTGAAGGAAGCGCTTCAGTTTTTGTTTGCATCTTGGTTTTTTGGCTGGGGAGGGGTGCCCAGAATCAGATAAAAGTATAATTACTGCACAAGTCACATTACCCAAGTCTTCATCAGTTGCCCTTTTTCTGAAGGAACATTTAGAGTAACAGAAGTTTAGCCAAGCATGTAGTACCTTTTCCTTGTATAGAATCTCATTTCAAATTGTTTCTCATAGTTGTAAGAATTTTAGACCTAAAGATCTTGATAAAGGACTAGACCATTTAATGTTGCTCTCAGTTTCTTTGATAACTTTATATGGTGACAAATGATATCCCTGAATTTTTTAAATGAACACGTACATATATAGAATCCTAATTCCTTATGTACTTAATCAAATCTGATTTGTTAAAGCAGTCTAGAATAGTTCTGATGGGTAAAACATTTAGTCTTTAGGATCAACACTATTTTGAACTTTTATTTTGAACTTTCCCACTGCACTGTTGTCATTTATTAATTACCCTGGCTGTTAACAAGTGTCACAGAAAACATGATAGGAAGGAACTAGAGTATCCAGTCATTGTTTAGATTGCTGTTGACCTTGTGGAAGACGTCATCATAGATGAAGTTAAATTTCAAATTTCATTAGTGGTTTAAGGAAAACAGTTTAGAGCTTTACGTGTTTAACCCCTCTCCAGCGAATTAATCCTGCATAGCAGTAGCTCTGATAGGCTGATGGCGTTCTGGTCATGCTGGGTGTTTACTGAACATTAACCATTTCAAGTTGCCTGCCCTCGTGTCTTCCAGAGGAGATTTTGCCTCTTACTTCTTCCATGTCCCAGGGACAATGCAGAGGTCCTTGTCTGTACTTAGGAGGCAGAGATTCCAAGTGAAAGCAAACAGGACAGCTGGGAAGTATCTCCAAGAAGAGAGATCCAGGTTGCCTGGTGGATTCATCATCAGTCACCTGTAGATGACTAAGAAATGCAGGGTCAGAATTCCCAGTGATGGAGCCTAGCAATCCATTTTAATATGTTTGTTCAGCCAGCAAGTATTGTTTATCTGCCATCCACCTGCTCAGCCTGCTAGCTACTGGGTAATATACAAATGGTCAGACAGACAGAACCTTGCCCAAGGGCAAGAATACAAAGAGGATGTAGTGGGGCAGCCAGAAGGTGGCATGGAGAGACTAGCTAAGAGGCCAGCCATAGGAAGATGGAGGTCTAGATAATAATGATAACGTATTTAGGATGTACAACTTTGAGGAGTTATTCAAAGATTGTTTTGGATACGGGATGCCAAGAAAAGATGAATTCAAAAAGTACTTAGCCATGTAAGAAACAGTACAAATGGTTCTCACTGACGTTAGCAAGATAAGATAGGGAAAGAGTTTAGTGTTAGAGTTATAATCAGGAAAATTTGAAAATGTTAAATTTAAACAGCTCATTAAGCATTCAGGATGAGTGGAAGAATGTAAAACCAAAACTGTTCAGTAGTAAATATTGACCAATACTTGGTAGGACAGTAAGCACTTTCAAAGCAGCTGTTGTATTCATGTGTGTGCTGTAGTGGTGGTGGTGCTAGGGTTCGAATTAACCAAGCCCCAACCTGTTTGCTGAATATGCCCAGCACCCACTTGACCACACTGTCTGCCCAAGTGTCTACTATTCATAAGCCTTTTGTATAATTCCATCTGTCTTGGAGTTAACAAGCTTGTAAACAAGGGATGCCCAAATTAAACCTTCTGTTGCCAAATAAATTGTAATTGTGCTGAGTGCATTAAAGGAAAGGTAGACACTATGAGATAGAAGGTGTCTTTGTTAAATTGGAAACTTAGAAGAGGTGCCCTTGGGACAGTAAATTCTGAGCTATAATAAATGGGAAGACCCAGAACAAAGCCCAGGGGGAGGGGACCTCACTGGAGGGTCTTGGCAGAGGACACAGAGGAAGAAGGGGACCCCAGTGTGAGGATGGCTTCTGCCCTTCCCAGGCTGGCCCAGGGGGAGGGGACCTCACTGGAGGGTCTTGGCAGAGGACACAGAGGAAGAAGGGGACCCCAGTGTGAGGATGGCTTCTGCCCTTCCCAGGCTGCTCCACTTACAACAGGGACATTTTTTAAAACTAGGCTCTAGATTTCTTAGGCCAAGCTGAGGCAAACTATTTCTTGTAATACTTTGTTATTTTGTGAGATTTGATAAGGTTTTTATAAAAGGCTCATTGTAGCCTAACACATAGAAAGCCTCATTGTTTAGTTTCATGAAGTTACTTTCTGTTTTTTGAGAACTCTTTCCCACTTCATTCTTCTTATTTGGTTGGCATGCAGGGCCCAAATTAAATCAACTGAGCAAGCAAAAGAAGCTACATGGCCCTGGTAGGGTGCTCTTCGTTTCTCTATTGCCAGACGCTCAGTTTGTTTTCCGTCTTCTCTTATTTAAAATGGTTATACCACATCGTGGTCACTATCTCCATACACACAGTAAGCATGCTCTTGTCATGAGGTCGGATCCTAGAGTGGTGTACAAAGCTGGTGTGTAGTGCATCTGTAGATGTGCATACGTGCCTTTTTTTTTTTTTTTGAGACTGTCTCACTGTGTAGCCTGGCTGGTCTGGGACTCATCATGTAGACCATCCAGCCTTGAACTCGAGAAGACCAGCCTGCCTCTACCCACAGAGCACTGGATTTTTAAGCTGTCCCACCACATCTGGCCTTAATTCTTTATATTGTTATATCAATTTTGCTTTCATAAAAATTTAAATTGCCAAGTTTAATGATTTCAGAATGTTTTCACAATTAAGTTCCATGAACTCTTCATACAAAATCCCTGTCACTGAAGTGTTAGGTCTGTAGTTCTTGGTTTTGTGGTGAATAACTCAGGTAAGTACTGTATCCTGTGTAGTACAGATTGACCTGTAGCTTGCTGTTTAGCCCAGGCTGGTCTTAGATGCCTAAGTCTCCTCCTGTCTCCCAGGCACTGGAATACAGATTATGTGCCACATCTGGCTAGGACCTACAGGTTTGAAAGGAAGATTTAAATAGTACTGTAGAATTGTTTAACTGTCTGCTGTAGTTATACTGAAATTTTATCTTTGGAACTCTAAAGAAATGAGTAATGACTTAGAAGTTCATCTTGTTTATTTGAACTGTACAAGTAACAAGAACATCCATGAAAAGGCTTGTAGACTTGATAGCATTGAGAACTGAGAATTGGTCTTTTCCCCTTTTGGTTCATGGTAGTTGATCTACAAAAATGTAAAGTAACAACAAGCTAATTGGATCCCAGAGAGGGGCATTGTTGCAGTAACTTCTCCTGTTCATTTAGTACGTTCTTCAGATCTATTAAGAGTTTCTCATTTACCTAGGAATGCTAGAACAAATCTCTAAAATTAGAATTGTCCCTGTAAATATGTATCCTAGGAAGTCAGTATGATGGGATGCGTGTAGGAGCAGCCCACCTCTTTCCTTCTGCTGAAACCTACTTGAGGCAGTCATGGCTGACTGTGGGTTTTAAAGGAAGTCTGATCTGCTTCACATCCCAGCTTCCAACTTTCCAGCTGTGTTAGATTTGCTAAGCTCTTGTTCCCCCACCTGGAAATTAGATGTCAGTGGTTGTTGTTGAGGTTTGCTTCAGACATGAAGAATCTGCAGTGCTGGGAATATCTGCTGCTGGTGGCATACAGTCACTAAAGTCTAGGCCTTTTCTGTTCACCACTCCTATTTCTTTTCTTCCTGGGTGTATGTACAGATAAAGTAACAAAGCCTTATTTTAACTGTCAATTGATAAGCTGAGTTATTTATTACTTACATGTTTTGGTATGAAAGATGTATCAATTCTATCTGAAGAATAATGGAGTGAAGTTTCTGAAGTTTGTCAAAATAGCTAATATATTTAGAAGCTTCTTTATAATGAGACACAAACAAACAAAAACCCCAAAAGCCTAATCCTATGAACGCTGCCTCCTGGGTATTTGAGGCAGTCATCTAGTACTTAGGGCATTTTGCACAATGATATGTTCTGTTCTTAATGATGTTCTTATAGATGTTTAGGATATGATCTTAGAAAACCCGATGTGCATAACTTAACTCTCAGCCATGATAGCTATCATGCAACATTTCTTACTATTTTTCTTCAACTTAGCAAATATTAATAAAAATTCTTAATTAAAATATGAATTTTAAAATCCAGTAATATTTAATGTCTTTTAAAATGCAATAGAAATTTCTTAATGACATGAGAGGAAAGTGAATTTGTATTCTCTGTTAAATCTTGGGATATTCATACAGTAAGCAGAAATGGAAGGGCTTAGCATTTCTGATATATTGGAAGGCTTATTGTTGTAACTCTGGAATTTTACAAGCAGACAAATAGAGCTATTCATAGGATTCCAGGACAGTCTCTCCTTGGCTGGAATTGTCTCTAAAGAAATCATTAAGAAGAAATGAAGGTCTGGATAGCTCTCTTGGATAGACATGTAACAAAGATGACCAAGGATCCTGTACCTGCTTTCAGTATGTGAATCTGTTAAGAAAGAGATGAGTCAGGATATACATGCCCTGGACATACTTTGGAAGGACCAGTCCAATGAGGAGAAGGGAAATCCTTTGTAGAGGAAGTCACATTTTATTTGGTCCCCAGAGGGAGGGAAAGCAGAACAGAATGCCCAGAGACATCAGAGACTGAAGAGAACTCAAAATGGAAGGGATGTTTTAAGGACAGGGATTATTTGGTTTGGCTAGAACCTTAAAGGGGCTTGACTCACTTGTTGAGGAATTAATTTGGAAAAGAAGTAGAGCGGGTTGCACTTTCCTGCCTGTTTAAAAGAGGGTGTGGTCTTAATCTACAGGTGGTGCAACCATAACTCAGAGAAAGATAAGGAGCTTTGTGGTCTGGTGGGCAAGTCTAGTACCTAGAACACAGCGAGCCATGAACTAGCAGCCCAGAGAGCATTAAGGAAAATATTGCCATGGTGAAGTCAGAAAGTGTCAGGGGCACATTGGTTATGAGACCTGTGGCAATGGAAGGAGGACTGGATTTAGGGGATGTCAGCATCACAAATGAGCTAACCTGCCTCAATGCTCAAAGATAAGCAGAAGGGAGGAGTCATGTGACTTCATTACTTCAGCATGTAGCTGGATTGATGCCATTTAACAAACATTGAAAAGAGAACATGTTTGGGATGAAACGAGAGCGCCTGTGAAGGACTCTATCAGTCTTAGTTTGCTTTATTAGCTGTAGCACTGACAGCCCTTCCTCTGCTGCTGCAGACAGTGGCATGTTCTGGTCCTCAGAACCAACGGTACACGATACAATAAGGCCTAATGCGAGGCACACAGAGGCTCGCCAAACTGTCACCTTTTTAACATAAGAATAACACAAATAACTTTTTCAGTCTTCAAGAGACTTACGAAGCTAAAAGACACGAATTCTGTGGTGAACGTCAGAGGAAGGAGGAACAGATGAAGCAGATGTTTGTACAGCGAGTAAAGGAAAAAGAAGCCATATTGAAAGAAGCTGAAAGAGAGGTGAATGCCATTTGATTTGATGTTGTTGGTACTTCTTGTTTTGGATGGTCTATAGAATTGGAAGGTTAATCTTAAGAGTGTAATTATCCTTTGAAGACTATATAGCACATAGTCGTTAAATATAGACTTTAAAGAAATTATAACATGAAATCCAACTAAACCTTTTAGTCTTTAGAATGTTCTTCCAATAGAAACAGCTTAGCAAAGACTGTAACCACTAGGTTAGTAAGAAGTAATCTAATACTGGAACCAGAAACATTTCAGCTGTGGCTTATAAAGTGTTTCTGTTGTTAAAATTCCTTCAGTAGTGAAGACAAAGCAATGTTTGTCCCTTCTCCCAAGGTTCCAACAACAAACTGAGGCACAGTTTTGCCAAAGTTCACTTTGGGGAACTAGTAGATTTATTGGGCTTACTTACAGAGCGTAGGTGAGGGGTGACTTAGAGATTTGGGGGTACTTTTCCCCAAACTGGCCACACCTAGAAAGTCTTACCCAGCAGGGATAAAGACTTCCCTGTTAGCAGCATAGTTGGAGCCCCAGCTGTTGGCCGTGGGCAGAATTGCCAGTGCATAGGAACAGCTGGCTGCTTAGGGGAAAGTCTGGTGCCCTCCTTGGAGCCTGTATGCAGGGAGGCCAACCATTAACCAGCCCAGCTGGGGTTATCTCTGCCAGGGTTGCAGTTGGACTCCTCAGGACAGATGGTGGTGGTGGCTCAGAGTTGTTTCCAGTAACTGGGGTTGTTTTTTTTTTCTTTACCATAAAATGGGCAACTGTGAAAGCTGTGGCATTGGCATTCATATCTTGTAAATGGACTTAGAGGAACATGAGAGTCACCCTGGCCTAAGAAAATACTAGGAAATTCCCTGTAATTTTTTTCCTTCTCATTCTTCAGTCAGTGGTTTTAGTTTTGAGTTAGTTTCTCTGTTTTTCTATGTGTGTCAATGTCCTGTGCAAATGTGCACACATACATGTATGTAGGTCAGTGATACATACATACAACTTTAGGTGCTGTCCACCTTGTTTTTTGCTTGCTTGCCTGCTTTGGGGTAGGATCGCTCACTGGCTAGAGCTTGATAACTGCTGAACCCATCTCCACTCCCAACTGCTGGGGTTACTTAACACAGATTACCACATCCAGCCTTTTAGCAGGGGTTCTGGGGTTCTGGGTGTTGAGTCAGGTCTTCATGCATTCACAGCACACACTGTACTGATCGATGTATCTGCAGCCTGTTGTGAATGAACTGTCAGAAACAGACTCACTGATGTGTTTCCACAGTGTCAGCATTTATTGAATAACATGTTCGGAAGTAAAGTCAGCAGACATAACTTTCATTGACTACAGTGCCAAGTACTCTAATTTCCCTTGCTATCTGGCTATTGGCAATCATAGGATCTTTTATTCCAGTTTCAGTTACTAGTAGTAACTCCGAGATCACTCATTACAGTGCATATAGTAATGTATATAGGTGGAAGAATATGCGTAGTCTAGAGAAGGGCTACAAAGAGATACCACAGGTTCAAGGACGAATTCCTGGAGGTAGTCACTGTAGGTGGTTAGAGAAGACATTGAGAACACAGAAGCTACTTAAGGTAGGCAGAGCCTAGGTGTCACAGGACCCTTAAGGATAGGCACCTGACCTGTTTTAGATGTTTACCAAAGTCAATGTAGAGGGATAACTGGCTAGAAATCAGGTGAATGGGTCAAGCAATGAGGACTGTCAAATGGAAGGGATCTTTCAGTCCCTTGACACACCCACTGTGTGGTCAGATGACAGGTCAGCAGGGTGCTCACCAGCTCAGGGTTAGTTCTTTCTACAGGGTCCAAGTGAATATGTTGAACTCTTTGTTGTTCTAGGATGTTTGGTACATTTTTAGATATGTTTCCTTTTGTTTTTGTTTCATGATATGGCCCATGTGTTCCCAATCTACTTTGATAATTTGTAGATTGTTTTGGTTACTTTTTGTTGCTGTGATAGATTAATGGGCAGTTATATAAAGAAGAGTTTATTTGAGGTTATGGCTTCAGAGCGGACCTTTGTAATGGAAGGGGAGGCATAGTAGCAGGTGGTCGGAGCAGGAAGCTAGGAGACCATATCCTTAATGCAAGCACAAAAGAGAATGAACTGGAAGTTGGGTGAAGGTATAAACTGTTGAAATCCTCACCTAGTGACATACTCCCTCCAGCAAGGCTGCACATCCTAAAGGCTCCTTACCTTCCCCAAGGAGCACCACCATGTTTAAATATGTCTATGGGGGACATTTCTCATTCAAACCACCACAGCTCATGGCTGTGTGCATGCACGATGAGTTATCAGGCTAGGCCTCATTGACTGGCTGATAGTTTTGTTCAGAGGGCACCTGCAGAGGAGCTCCAGAGTCTTGTACTTCCCCACAAGAAGTTGAGCAGGGCAGTTGCAGCAGATCCAGGAATCCTGGTTGGGGCTGGTAGAACTGTTTTATTGTTTCTGGCTATACTTTCCTGTTGTGTGTTCGTGGCCATGTAGGTGACCATAATTTAACCCCCCCTTTTTTTTTACTGTTAAAGTCAGTCAAAATTCTGAGAGTTGTTACTCTTGGGAACTTAAGGAGAGTCCCTTGGCTTTTATAATTTTTCCTCTACCCGTTGAATCATAAGAATGGGTCAGGGTCTTGCTGACTGTGTTTCACTCCCCAACAAATCTCTTTGCAGAGTGTGACTGGTTAGAGTCCAGTCCCTAGGTTCTTCTTGTCCTCTTTGACCAAGAAGACAGGGACTTATCAGAATATTAGGGCTCTTTTAGAGGTTTTTTTTTGCCCCCTAAGTCTTGTCTGACCTTAGGGCGAGAGCCAAAATATTAGTTGTACTTTCAGCCCTCTCATCTTCATTGGTTTAGGCCTCCACACTATGGTTTCCGACAGCCCAGAGGATGTTTCATCCCTCTTACAGAGAAGATGATTGTAATTTTGTCTAACACACAAAATTTAGACAAAAGCAGATTTTTAACGAACATAGCAGAGAATGTAATTATATTGATTAAATGTAATTTTTTCTTTAAGTCAGTTTTTTTTTTCTTTTTTTTGGAGCTGGGGACCGAACCCAGGGCCTTGCGCTTCCTACGTAAGCGCTCTACCACTGAGCTAAATCCCCAGCCCACTTAAGTCAGTTTTTATGTTACCAAGAGTCCATCAATATCCTAAGAGCATCCCTGCATCCTTTTGATTAAAGTAGAACTTTTTTTTTTTTTTTTTTGGAGCTGGGGACTGAACCCAGGGACTTGCGCTTCCTAGGCAAGCGCTCTACCACTGAGCTAAATCCCCAGCCCCTAAAGTAGAACTTTTATATCAGTTTTGATTTTACCTTAGGAATTTTCATAAGCTTTAATCATTATACATATTCCATCTTTAAGTTTCACCTTTTACAAAACTTACATTTCTGTCATGTTTTTCTCTCTCCTGTTTATTGGTTCCTTTTTATGTCCATTGATGTCATAAAGAAAGAATGAAAGGAAAACATTTACCAGATAACGTTCATGGAATAATGGGATGTAAGGTTACCTGTACCCAAAAGTATAGTTTTGTCTGTTGTGAATCCTGGGCCACTGCTGACACTGGGGTCTTATAAAGGCTTGATTCAAAATTCCATGGAAAAAATATACTACGACCTGGCCTCATTATAACAGGGAACCCATTAGACAGTGGCTCTTCAAAACCAAGCATCTCCTCTCCGGTAGCTTTTCCTTATTTCTGGGTAAGAAGCACAAGCAACTGTTTTTATCTGGTCAGTACCTGCTCTAATACACAATGTAGCTCATCTGTCAAGTTGGTTTTGAGAGCCACCTTCTGACATTTTTTAGACTTAAAACTGTCTAGTGGTTTCTGCTATAATGAGGCCAGCTTGTACTATATTTATTATTTGTCATGAGATTTTGAATTGATGTCAGTGATGAAATGTTAAAACAGACTGGGCACAGGAGCAAACCCTCAGAAATGGGATCCAGTTTATACTTCATCAGAAGTTGAGGTTGCCCATCAGGGGAAGAAAGCCTGGTCATAGAAACGTTTTATTTTTCTTCTCACCTGCAGAGTGGATCTAGCTGTAGTGTGGTGTTAGAATTCAGCTGTCTATGGTGTTAGACTTTAAGATGCATTCAGAGGCCAGGTTTCTTTGTCCCCTGGTTTTTCAGAGCAACCTAGGTTAAACTTTTAAGGTTTTGGATGCATCCCATAGGGTGTCTGAAAAAGGTACTTCTGATTCCCATAAATAAGGGGAAGGAAAATGAATCAGTGAGGCAGGCAGCATTCAGGATGAGGTGTCCCTTGACCCCTGCATGGTTCCTTCTACATCCTAAGCAGTTTACCTCATAGAATAACAACCCTCCAAGCCGCCTTGGGGCTTCCATGTTTATGATCCTGCTCTGCTCTTGGTGCCCCAGTGAGGAAGTCCCTGCTGCTTGTTTGCAGTGGCCCAGCTGGAGTCAACCATTACCACCTGGTTGTTTACTGCCTTAATTTGGGGCCCTCCTTCTCATCAACCCCCTACCAACTAGCTTTACATCTTGTTTTGGGAATTCTGGGTCAGGCCAACTGGGACCAAGTGTGAGCTTATGAGGGCTCTGCTCATTGAAACCACAGCAAGATTCTTGATAGGAACTGACAATTGGTGCTTGCTGTCCCCAAGTTTATCAGTGGGATTTTCAAACCTTTCTTTTCTTTTCTTTTTCTTGTTTCTTTTCCTACATATTATCTTTATTGAGAAAATAGGTTTTGTTGTTGTTATTGTTCTTTGTAATTTTCTTCTCTACTTTTGTGTCCCTTATTTTTATTGAGCATGAATTTGAGAATCTTTATTAAATAGTCTTTATAGATACAATATAAGGCAAGAATATATTAGCAGACAGTCAAGACTTTTGTTCCTAAGTCTATGGCATTTATGTATTTGGCTTAATCACATAAAGGAATTCTCTTAAAATGAAAGTTCCCAAGGCTTTCCAGGAAGCATAAATGAGTTGGACTGGGAGTGGGAGAGTGTTGTCTTGCTGAGGTGGAAATGACTCCTGTGTGTGTGCTGCCACATGGTGACAGTTATGGGAACTGTATGTTTGTTTCACAGCTTCAGGCCAAATTTGAGCACCTTAAAAGAATTCACCAGGAAGAGAGGATGAAACTTGAAGAAAAAAGAAGAATGTTGGAGGAAGAATCAGTTGCTTTCGCTAAGAAGAAAGCTACCTGTGAGCTGTTCCCACACCAGTCATTTTTGGCCTCAGGTAGCAGCATTAGGAGAGACAAAGACCGAAAGAAGTAAGAGCCTGCTGCCCTGTCCCTGTCCCTGTCCCTCACCCCTGTCTCCTTGCCCTGTTTGTCTCCTTTACCTGCTTCACACTGTCTGTCTCCTGCTAGCAGCACTGCAGCAGCTTCAGAGCAGAGACTCCTCATTGATCTCCGCTGCCCTCTCAGCAACTATAGTGGCACCCAGCCTGCCTTAGGGCCTCAGTGTCAAGGGAAGCAGAGTAGCGAGGCTTACAGCACACAAGCGTTAGGAGGGTAGGGCGGGTGGAGCTGCTACTCTTACATAGCCCTGCCCTGACTGCTCACTAGCACCCCGAGTTAAACCACAAAATTAAGTGCCTTACTAATGAACTTTAATCTTTAGGCCCACTTAAAAATAATTCCTACTAATCATTGGTTTTATGAGAATTTGTTATTTTAGTAAGGGAATCAGGCATCAGCTGGATCTCCTGTACTTCTAGGTCAGAGCTGGTGAAAGTAATGATGGATGTAAAGAGTGAGGAAGGCAGAGAGGACCAGGAGGGTCGGGGATGATGTAAAGAGTGAGGAAGGCAGAGAGGACCAGGAGGGTCGGGGATGATGTAAAGAGTGAGGAAGGCAGAGAGGACCACAGGAGGGTCCGGGATGAGTAGCAGTTAAATGATAATCTCAAGGTCATAGATTTGGGAAATATATTAAAGTTACCAGCTTTTGAAAATAAGTTTACTTTCTTTTTTGATAAGTTCATTCAGTACTTTGTGTCCCTCATTTTATTCCTATTTTAAAATATTCTTTGTCCATTTATTGTTTTTACTGTCAAGAAACCTGTCATGACTTGTTCTGTTGGGAGGCCTCTGTCATAGGAGGGCTGAGCTCTGTGTTCCTCACAGAACAAGCTCCCGCTTCAGCAAACTCAGTGCCTCTATGTGTGCCTCAGTGTGATTATTTGTTGAAAGAGAATGATGTATATATAATAGATGTATTTTGATTGAAGTTTTGGATTTCAAGATACAAATTAGGAATAGAATTTATTACTAGTTTTACCATGTTTTGAATTAAAAAAATGAGCTTTTTACTTTGTTTCTTCATTGTAGTCTAGGGTAACAAAGTAAGACTATTTTGTTCTCCATCTACTCTCCCCATTAAAGTTGTCATCCCACTCTCCTTGAGAGCCCTCCTGTTGCTTACAAAGTCAGACGGACTGTAGATTCTTCTTTTTCTCTCCCTTGTATGCTAACACTTGGGGTTGGGCCTCCAGCTTTCCGTGGGGCAGGCGGCATTCTTATTGCTGAGCTGATATGGCATCACATACTCTAGGTGGCTGGGTTCACACATTTATTATGGTAAAGAATCTAACCCAGGGCTTCATGCGCACTTATAGCTGAGCAACATTCCATCCCGGCCCAAGCACAAAGATCTTTCACTGCTCAGGACTAATCCTCAAGACAGTGTGGCTTGATAATTGGCTTTTCTTCTTCAAAACCCCATAGCTAAATATCCTGTATGTGCTGTCTATTTGCTCTTTGTATAAAGCTTTGTGAAAGGAACGCTTTTGATAATTTTTGCTTCCTAATTTTTTTATTGTTCCATTCAAAAGATTTCTTTCTTTCCAGCTCCAATTTTATGTAACACAAGAGTTCCAGAGCACAGATGGTCATCACAGTCAAAAGCTATTTGTATGCATTGAGTTTTTGCTCTTTTTGCTTTATCAGTAACTCAATTATTATAGCAAAGGGCTAAAGTTATTCACATTTGTAGAAAGTATTTTTCTGTATAAGGCTGATCCGCTAGCCAGAGTGCCTATTTCCCCCATATATACCATGGTTAGGAACCTGTAAGTTCCTGTTCTGCTGTAGATCTTGGTCTACTTTCCTGCTGCCGGAGGCTGTTTTACTGAGTGCTACTCTAAGTAGCAAAGGTTTATTGCCATTGAAACACTACGAAACTCCTTCATATTATGAATCTCTGACTGCCATTTTATTTAGCATGAACCTATTATTTTGCCGTATACTAAACATAAAACACTGGAGGCATGTACTTTAGAATGTATTACAGAGTTAAAGCTAACTTTAAACTGTGTAACCCTTTTATGCTTCAATGTGCCTTGTTTTGCTGTGCTATAGAAAAATATGCTTAGAAATTAAAACATACATTTGAAGCTTGGTTATGATATTATTTTCATAAGATATCATAAATATTTTTTAAAAATTTGCCTTTCAAGAACTAAGAAAATTGAAAAAAATTAAAGTTGAAATTTTTTTTAGAGCATCTGAATCTTGACTATATTAAAAACTTGATACTTTGTATTTCAGGAGATATTTGCATTCAGTGCCTTAATCGTCCTAGAGCATTTTAATGTTTTATCTTTTCTAATGGTTATAAGTATATATGTTTTCATACTTTTGTATTTGAATATTCTGATTCTGAATAAAATTGATACTCTTGACCAATCTATGTATTTCCTAAAATGTGTTTAACTTGCTTCAGGTTTTGATTTTCATTGTCACATAATTTATCCTTTGATGCAGTAGAATGTGGTATTTCATGACTTTTCTACAACATGTGATGATCAAATCAGGGTAATTGGCATAGTCATCTCTACTATTAAAGGAGATTTTTTATCAGCCATGGTTACTCTACTGTGTTGTAGAATATTAGAAGATTTTCATCCCTGCACCTATACAGTTTCCCCACCTCCCCTATTGTCCTTCCCAGTCCCTATTAATTACTGACTTTTTCTGACTCTTCTGAGACCCAAGGTTTTTTGTCTTTCTGTGTTTGACCTATAATGGCCTCTTGTCCCTGCCTGGTCATGCAGATGATAAGATTTCTGTCTTAGGACTGAATAGCACTCCATTGTGTGTGTATCTGCACTGTTTTGTCCTTTCTGTTCATCCTAATGGGCTCCTAGGCTAATTCCATAGCTAGAGTGCTGTAAATAATTGTACATTAAACAAGGGACTACAAATGTCTCTTTAATGTACTGACTCCATTTCTACTGGCTATATTCCTAGTAGTAGAACTACCCAATTATTCTATAGTTCTATCTCTATTAATTTTTAGGAAATTGTTTCCATAATGATAATACTCATTTATATTTTCAGCAGTAGCATATGAAAGTTACTTTCTGTACAACCTCACTGTCTTAGTCAGGGTTTCTATTCCTACACAAACATCATGACCAAGAAGCAAGTTTGGGGGAAAGGGTTTATTCAGCTTACACTTCCACATTGCTGTTCATCACCAAAGGAAGTCAGGACTGGAACTCACACAAGGCAGGAAACAGGAGCTGATGCAGAGGCCATGGAAGGATGTTACTTACTGGCTTGTTCCTCTGATTTGCTCAGCTTGCTCTCTTGTAGAACCCAGGACCACCAGCCCAGGGATGGTACCACCCACAATGGGCTGAGTCCTCCTCCCTTGATCACTAATTGAGAAAGTGCCTTACAGCTGGGTCTCATGGGGGCATTTCCTCATGGGAGGATCCTTTCTCTGTGATAATGCCAGCTCGTGTCAAGTTGGCACACAAAACCAGCCAGTACACCCACTAACATTACTCTTTATTAATTATTATTGTAAACTACCAGTGTCCTTACTATTTTTTTTAATGATCCCTGTTCTAACTAGAGTGAGAGCTTGTGGGTGTGAGACAATTTTTATATGCTTACTGGTCATTTATATTGCTTTAGAGGTCTGTCTACTTGTTTTGTTTGCCCATCTCATCATTGGGTTTTTATTTATTTTGGCCTCTGGTAAACAGTTTGTTTTTGAATGAACAGGACGCTGTCTCCATTGAATAGTTCTCTCACATCTGCTTCCTATGCTCTTTGTTTGGCACGGTCCCATTTGTTCTTTTTTACTTTAGTTGCATGTGCTTTCGGTGTCTTATCTAAACAGTCTTCGCCCTGACTGATGCCCTGAATTGATTCCCATATAATTTCTTCAAGTAGTTTCTTAGTTTCAGGTTAGGTCTTTTTCCATTTTTTGAGCCCCCCCCCCTTTATTGTTACAGAAAGCAAGTGGGCAAGAAAGCAAGAAAGCGAGCACTACGCAGAGCCGCAGAGCCGTCAGGTTTCCTCCACAGGTGGACAGAGTGTCTAGCACCCTGATTAGTCAGGCCAGCCCTCAGTTGTTAGTTTCACAGGCTCAGCAGCAGTGTTGTCCTAGTGCACTTGATGTGCCTGCATGCCTGGGGGCCAGGGCAGGGTTCCTGTAGCATTTCTTGCTGAAGGGAAACTGATAAAGTTAAAGCAGCCACTTTGTAAGTGTCTGTTTTCTCGAGATAAGGACAAGGGGGTTTAGCTGAGCAAGTGAGAGTACAAAGGCAGAACTCACAAGTGAAGTTTTAATCCATTATAATCCTCTGTGTCAGTGTATATAGTGAGCATGGGGCCTAGTTTTCTCTTCATGTGGATTTCCAACTTTCCCAGTTACTTGGGGAGAAAATTACTTATCTGCGTGGGGGGTGGGTGGCATGCACCACAGTGGATGTGGAGGTGAGAGACAGCTCGAGGGCCGGTTCTCCTTCCAGTGTGTTGGTCAGGCTAGGTGACAAGCACCTTACCCCTGTGCCTTCTGGCTGCCCCGAGAAACAATTGTTTTTTGAAGAGACAGTCCCTTTTCCAATGGATATTCTTGCTGCTTAAAAAAAAAACAAAAACAAAACAAACAAACAAAAAAAACCAGTTATCTGTAATGACCTGAATAATTTCTGGTTTCTTTTTTTCTGTTCCACTGATGTCTTTTTTGTTTGTTTGTTTTTGCCCTTGTGTTTTTCTGAAGTTTTGGAGATGAATATTTATGATGAGTTTGCTTCACTGTTTCCACTCAAGATGGCTTTGACTATTTAGGGTCTTTGCTGTGCTGTATTAGTCTTTTGTTGTTGTTCTTCCTTCAGGTTTCCTTGTGTTATCCAGTATTTGGGAGATACACATTGAATTGTAGATTATATTGGAAGATTTTTAGCATCCCTCACACGGACAGGAGAATAGGAAGGTAAAAAATGAGTAAAGTTGGGAGAGATCCAAATAAAGCATACATTGACTTTTTTCTTCTTCTTTTGACTTTCCCCGGGGAGATGTGAAAACCTTTCAATGCTTACAGCACTGTTATTGGCTAAAAGGCAAGAAGCATCTCTAAGGCCCACCCCAGGATAAGGCAGGAAATAAAAGCTGTGTCTGTCACAAGATAAAATCAGGTACATGCTCAGCTCTGAGGCAAGCCTCAATGTCTTTGGCCCAGATTATCTTCTCTGGCTATATTTTAATAAAAAGTCAGTACACTCCTAAATAACTCAGAACTTGGAGATGACAATGGTTTTAGAAACTACTTTTGAACTGAATGATAATGTAAATTTATAACTTAAGGGGAGGCTAAAACCATTTTTAGAGTGAGATTTATAGTCCTGTCTTACTAGGGGAAAGGCTAAAAAACTAGTTCATTTCCAGAAGAAAAAAAAAGAAACTGAAGGAAAAATAATAAAAGATCAAGAATTGAGATAGAAGAAGTAAAGTTCTTGTTTAAAAAGATTTAGGAGTCATGGGAAGAATGAACAATGAAGGAAAAAAAAGCTCTGGATGTTCAACTAAATGCACACAGGCAAGAGTGTGCTACAGCTCGGTGGCAGACGCTTGCCTAAGAAAAGCAGAGAGCGTAACTTAGGGAAAGCTCGGCAACCTGGGACTCAGGTGGCTTGTGCTCCCTCCACACAGCACTTAGCAGCCTGAGACCCCATCTTATAGCAAGCTGCACACACCCTGCTCTAAGTATTAGAAAGCAGCTTGTACCTGGACAGATCGATCACACAGGCCAACACAGTCCCACAAGAAGAGGTTCATTGGGGGGAAGTGAGAAAGAGGAGGAGGAAAAGGGTGGGTGAGAGGTTGGGCGTCTCTGCCTTTATTCAGGCCATGCCTTAAACACGCACATCATCACACACAGGAGAGACACAGGAGAGGCACACACTGGGAGTGTGTGGCAGTTGCCACGGCAACAGACTCAGGAGAGTCCTTGTTGTCTGGGGGTGATGTCATTGCTGGTTTTGGAGGCAACCATAAAGCCGTTTCTAATGCCAATATAACTTCCCTTTTCTTATCATAAAGAGGGGAAAATAAAGGGGGGAGGGGCATCAGATCTCTTAAACTGATTCCTGCTGTCTAGGGGCATTGCCAATTTTGGGGTTTAGTTGATTTCCACCACCGGGCTCCACGTGATAGTCGTTCGCATCAGACTCTGTGGACAGTGGCTGGTAATCCTGTAACAGGAACTGACTATAGTTTGGTTAGAGATGTTTTGGATTTGTCTTTGAAGGGAGGTAGAAACAAGATTAATGAGGCAGGGAGCAAATAGTAATGCCAGAAAGGGGTTGTCAGGTAGTGGACAGGTGACAGCCTTCGGCCTTGGTAGACGGTGGTCAACAAAGTTCCATAGGAGAGAGCAGAAGTGGCAAAGTAATGGGGTGAGTAGGTGATCAGGGAGGGGAGAGCATTTAGGTAAAAGACCAGGAGTTAGAACCGGATGTCCACACATGAGTTTGAAAGATAAAATAAAGAGTGCTTGTAGCCTGAGAAGAGCCAGGGGTAGGAGTTTTACCCAATCGAGGTGAAGTTCCTGTGACAGTTTGACAGGAGTGGTTTTAAAGAATGGTTAGTTCTTTTAACCTTTCCTGATGATTGAGGGTAGTATGGAATATGAAAATGCCAGGGGATGTCTAGGGCCTTAGGCGGAATTTGAGAGATTTGGGAGGTAAATTCAGGACCATCGTCTGACTGAAGGAGGCTGGGACACCAAATTGGGGGATGATCTCTCGGAGGAGGAGATCAGAGACTGTGTGAGCCCTTTTGTTAATTGTGGGAAATGCCTCCACCCACCCAGAGAAGGTGTCCACCAAGACCAGGAGGTATTTGTCACGTTTGACAGTGGGCATGTGGGTAAGGTCAAGTTGCCAGTCAGTTCCAGGGAGGGAACCTCTAACCTGATGGGTAGGAAAAGGGGTGATACGATACCTGGAGTTGGAGTCTGGTATCTGACAGATTTTGCAAGAGGCAGTGATAGATTTTAAGAAACTTAAGTCCTCAGAAGTAGGCTTGTAGTGGGTTTTAACAAAATACAGCAATGCTTGGCCTTAGGACGAAAGAGTTGGTGAAGACAGGACAGGGCTTGACAAGTGTAATGGAGTGAGAGTGGGGATGTCATGGGTTGTAGTGTAAGAATGTCCTGGATGAGCCCAGGCCCCTAAGGCCCGCAGCTCTGGCTGCCTTGTCGGCTCTGTTGTTTCCCTTGGAGACAATAGAGTCATCCATCTGGTGGGACCTGCAGTGGACAATTCCAGTAGCTATGGGGAGATGGGAGGCTTTTAGCATGGCCATAATTTGGTTCGCATTAGTTACTGATCCTCCTTTTGTCTAAGTAACCCTTCTCCTTCCAGATAACAGCATGGGATAGTAGAATATGGAAAACCTATTTGGAGTCTGTATGGATATTTGGGGATTGTCCCTGTGCTAGTTGAAAGGCACTGGTAAGGGCTATTAGCTCAGCCTGTTGGTTGGTGGTATGGGCAGGGAGGGCCTGTGCCTCCACCACCTCTGTGTCTGACATAGCCAGATCTTCTGGCCCCTTCATGTAGAAAGGAGCTGCCACCTTATACCAGGGATAGATGGCCTGAGGCAATGTGCCTGCCCTCCTGTATGTTCGAAGGATGAGGTAATAGTTCCTCTAAGGTTTCAGTGCAGGAGTGAGATAGGGACTGGTTAGTATTTAGTCCAGGAAGAAGATTGAAAATATTAAGAGGTGGGCATGATTGGAAGGTGAGTGTGGAGTCTTCTGTTAGTGTTACCTGAAGAGAAAGAACCCTGGAGGAAGGTACAGTCTGTAAGCCCTTGTAAGTTAGGAGCTGTGACAGGTTATGAGAAGAGAAGATGGTTATAGGTAACCCAAAGGTTAGGTTTTCTTGACTCTCGAATAAGGAGTTCAGTGGTTGCTAAGGTACAAATATAAGATGCCCATCCCTGGATGGTTAGATCTAGTTTTTTTGTGTGTGTTTTTTGGTTTTTTTGTTTTTTGTTTTTTCGTTTGTTTGGTTTTTTTGACAAGTATGCTACAAGTGCAAAAGAGGGCCCCAGTTGGTAACCTAGAACTCCAAGGGCAAATCCCTCTATCAGTTTCATAGAGGGAAAAAGGATGAGTTTAGGTCAGGGAAGTGTAAGGCCTTAAAGAGAGCCTGTTGAGCCTTTGAAAGGCTTGAGAAGAAGTTTGTGGGTAGGGCCTAACACTGATTCATATCAGAGGTGGGAAAGGAGGGAAAAGGAAAGAACCCAGAAACATAAAACTGGCTCTTCCTAGGAATGATAAAATCTCTTCCTTTGTAGAAGGAACAGTTAAGAGAACGGATCAGATTCTTTTTATCTAATGTAATAGCCTTGTGGGTAATTGTTATTCAAGTAGGTGACCTGAGGAGTGGACAGTTGGACTTTAGAAGGTGAGACCCTGTATCCTTGACTGGAAAGGAGATTCAGAAGAGCAGAGGTGTCAGCTTGGCTAATTTTTAGAGAGGGGCTACAGAGAAGAATGTCATCTACATAGTGGACAACCTTAGATTGACGGAGAGACAGAGAAAATAAGTTAGAAGCCTGGGCCTGGCCAAAAAGGTGTGGACTGTCCTGGAATCCCTGAGGTAAAACAGTCCAGGTGAGTTGAGTAGAAAAGTGAGTGTCAGGGTCTATCCAGGTAAATGCAAATATGTTCTGTGACTGGGCATCTAGAGGAATAGAGAAAAATGCATCCTTGAAATCAAGGGCTGAGAAATGAGTACTCCCCGAGGGGGTAGTGGGAAGAAGTGTGTAAGGGTTAGTCACAACAGGATGGAGAGGAGCCACTGCAGAATTAATGCCCTGAGGTCTCAACCAGGTGATAGTTCCATTAGGCTTCTTGACTGCTAGTATAGGGGTGTTAAAAGGGGAAGAGGTAGGACAAAGGAGTTTTTTCTTATGAGGTCAGAGATGATAGGCTTAAGTCCCCTGAGGCTTTGGAGAGGTGGGGGAGGGTTTGAGCTTGGGGGATGTACCTGTTAGAGTCCAGTAATTGAATGACAATAGGAGAATGATGTTTAGCAACAGAGGGGTTCTGGCTGTCCCAGACTGGGGACCTACCTGAGAATCTGGTAAAGGCATGTTAGGGTTAGTAGGTTGACTGGCTAGAAGCAGCAGCAGAGGGGCTGCTGGCGAGCTTGGGTTTAGGTGAATAGGTAGAGCAGAGGGAATAGAGACTCCCAACTTAGCTAGAAGACCCCTTCCCAATAAGGGGACAGGACATGTTGGTACTTATCAAAAAGGAATGGGTGAGAGAAACACCCCTAAAAATGCAACTAAGTGGTGTGGTCTGGTGAGGAAGGTAAAGTTGTTCTCCTACCCTGACAATAGGGGAACGAGAGGGAGAGGTGGGTTCCCAAAACTCTGTCAGGACTGAGTAAGTGGCCCCAGTGTCAAAGAGGAAGGAGATGGGCTGCCCACATACCATGATGATTACTGGGACTCCCTGCTGGTGATGGAAGTGGTCAGGTCAAGGGAGCTTAGGCCCCTTCAGTTGTCCATGGCCAAGGCTAGGAGTTCAGCTGGAGGGTGACCTGAGAATGATGTCCCTGTGTCCTGTGTGGCGTGAGGGCACTCGACAGCTCAATGTCCCTCCTGATGGCACCTAAAACATAGCTCCTTGGCTTGCAGAAGTTAGGGCAAGCCATTGCCTAATGACCTTGTTGACCACATTTGTAGCAGGAGGCTGTTGGTCTCTGAGCCTTAGAAGACCAGGAGTCTGTGGCAGTGGCTGGGGCTGGTCGGACGGCCTTTGCCAGCATATGGTATTTCAGTCTGTGAGCCTTCTCATCTCTCTGATGGTACACTTTGAAGGCCAGTGCCTATGGAGTTAGGGGTCCCCCTACAAATGTCTAAGTTTGGCTTTTATGTCGGTGTAGCTCTGGGGAAAAAAAAAGTAGGTCATCAGGAGTTGCTTACTGTCTGGGTTTTCAGGGTCTAGATTAGAATATTGTAATAGGGCCTTTGTAAGGCGCTCTAAAAATTGAGATTCCCCCCCACCTTGGAGTTTTTCAAAATTTACTGGTTTTTTTTTTTTTTTTTTTTTGAGCTGGGGACCAAACCCAGGGCCTTGTGCTTGCTAGGCAAGCGCTCTACCACTACCACTGAGCTAAATCCCCAACCCCAAAATTTACTGGTTTTAAGGCCGCTCTATGGAGACCAGCCAGGAAACAGGTTATGAATCTATCTTTGGCTAAAATACCACCTGGGAAATTATAATTCCATTGAGGATCTTGGTCAGGGTCTGCCTCAGATCTGATTGGATATGTTGCATCTGTTCGATGAGTCTTGTCTACATGTATTCTCACCTGCTCCCAAACTTGCCTGCATTCGTCAGGAAGTAAATTATTAGTGAGGATCATAGGTACATCATGGAAAGTCAAGCTATAAGAAACTCTTTAATAAAGGCAGAGGAGTTAGAGGTATAGGATCCCAGTCTTGTTTTCTATCTGAGAAAGCTCACTCAGTGAGAAAGGACCAATGCTGGGTCAGGTGTTCCAGGGGAGAGGGACTTGTGGGGTTTTGGCTGTGGACTTAGAGCGAGTGATGGGAGGGCTGAAAGTAGGTGCCCATAAAGGATGATTGGAGCCGCCTGCAGCTGGCCCAGGAGGACGGGAAGGAGGGGTCTGGAGAGGCTGAGCAAGGAGGCTTTGGGGAGGTCTGGTGAGAAGAAGAAGCTGAGGAGGTGGTTGGGGTTTTAGAAAGTGTAGAGACAAGTCTGTGGTGGAAATGAGGCTGTTCGTTAGCTGGATTGAGGGTTGTAGTGTCATCTGGTAGATGTTTCATAGCTAGGAGACATTGAGTTGGGGGACAAGAAGAACAGAGAAAGGAGTTGGAGTGAAGGTAGGTAAAAGCTTGGGCATAAGGGGCCTCTGTCCATTTACCAGACTGCTGGCAGTGTGTATGAAGATCCCTTAAAATGGTTGGATCTAATATGCCATTAAGTGCCCACTTGGAACCGTTGTCTAATGGGTACTGAATCCAGACCTTATTGCAAAGGTGCACAAGCTTTGATGCCTTCCCTCAAGTCGGGGGTTAGCTTTAGAAATTTGAGATTTTCCAGGAGACATCCCAGAGGGGAACCTGGAGGCATGGTCAAAGATGACAATGAGCCCACTGGGTGACGAGGATGTTATTGAACATGTTACCAGCATGCCAAGAAAAAGTTCAACTACCAATTACAAATGTGCAGCCCCACTTGATGTCCAGGTCATCACATGGACCCTAGGGGCTGCAATGAGTCCCGGGCTCACCAAGGAAAGCGACCTATCTAAGCTTAGGAATCTGCTTTATGGCTACAAGAGCTCTGCGGTACGGGGATTATGAAAACTGCTTTCAAGGGGGTCACCTAAGATTTGAAGTCCTATTTTGTGCACTGGCTGGGAGGATGGTCATAAGCCTACCCCAAGCCCATAGAGGTTGACTGGACCTTGGTGGGGAAAGGAGCCCTTGTGGTCTTACTAATCTGCTGATGCTTGTGCAAGAAAGTCTGGTGATTTGGTAGCAGGAAGAGTGGGACTATGCGTCTGATGGACCTGTCCAAATAAGTTTCACCCATGTGCTTAACCCATGTAGCAGCAGCTAGCCCACGTGGTGGAAGCCCGTGTACCCTGCAGCAGCATTGGCTCATGGCAGCTGCAGTGGTCAGTCCTGGTCACTGCTGGCAGTAACTGTGGACTACAGGCACACCTGGGTGGCTGCTGGCAATCCCTGAGTCTCGGCACCAAATGTGTTAGAAAGTGGCTCATATTCGGACAGATCACACCAGGCCAACATGGTCCCCTGAAAAGAGGTTTATAAGGGGGAAACAAGGAAGAGAAGGAAGAAAAGGGGGTTGGGAGGTCTCTGTCTTTTATTTGGGCTGAGCTATAACCACGAGCAGTACTGTGCACAGTTGAGGTACACACGAGTAGCCATGTGTGGTGGTTGCCTTGGCAACAGACACAAGTGGGTCCTTGTTGCCTAAGGGTGCTGTCATCGCTTGGTTCCCAGGCTGACCTTAAAGCCATTTCTAATGCTAACACTAAGCCCTGTGGTGAGCTGCTCCTCCCTAGCAGCCCCAAAATTCTCCTTTAGTGACCAAACATGTCCAGAAACTAGAAAATGAGCCAGTCCAACATGAACTGCATTGTACATGTCTTAGTTAGGATTTCTATTTTGGTAATAAAACACAATAACCCAAAGAAAATTGGAGAGCAGAGTTTATTTCCACTTACAGTTTATAATTCCATCATTGAAGGAAGTCAGGGTAGGACTGGAGTAGAAGCCATGCTTACAGGCTTATTAAGCCTGCTTTTTTTTTTCTTAATTTAATTTAAATTGTTTTTACATCCTGTTCACTGCCCCTTCCCAGTCACCCCTTCCACAGTCCTTCCCCTTCACTCCTCCCCTTCTCCTCTGGAAGAGTGGAGGCGCCATTGGGTATCCCTTTTACCCTGGCACCCCAAGTCTCTATGAGGTCAGCCGGCTAGTAGAACATGATCCACATACAGTCTCAGGACCCACCTGAAAACCAAGCTGCACATCAGCTACATATGTGCAGGGGGCCTTGCTTTAGTCCCTGTGTGTTCTTTTGTTGGTGGGTCAGACTTTGAGATCTGCAAGGGTCCAGGTTACTTGATTCTGTTGGTTTTCCTTTGGAATTCTTATACCCTTTGGGGCCCACAATCCTTTCTCCTGTTCTTCAGTATGAGTCCCCAAGCTCCATTTACTGTTTGGCTATGGGTGTCTGAGTCAGCTGCTAGGTGGAACCTCTCAGAGGACAATATGCTCCTGTCTGAAAGCATAACAGAGTATGCTCTGTTAGTGTTAGGGGTTGGTGCTTGCCCATGGGATGGGTCTCAAGTTGGGCCAGTTATTGGTTGGCCATTTGCTCAGTCTCTGCTCCCTCTCCTGTGCCTGCATTTCTTGTAGACCAGATAAATTTTGGGTTGAAAGTTTTGTGGGTGGGTTGGTGTCTCTATTGCTCCACTGGGGTTCCTGTTTGGATACAGGAGGTGGCCTCTTCAGATTCCATAACCCCAATGTAGTGACTTATAACTAAGGTCACCCCCATTGATTCTTGGGTGCCTCACTTGTCCCAGGTCTCTGTCTATAGATGTTCCCCACCTCCTCACCCCCATCAGTCGCAAGTTTCCATTCATTTTCCTGGCCATCTAGCCATCTGTTCATCCTTCCCCACACCTGATCCTGAATCCCCCATTCCCCTCCCCATTTCCTCCCTCCCACCTCCCTCCCTACATCTGCCTCTTATGACTATCTTATTCCCCTTTTTAAGTGAGATTCAAGCTTCCTTGTTTGGGCCTTCCTTCTTGTTTAGCTTCTTCAGGTCTGTTGAGAGTAACATACCTATATTTTATGACTGATGTCCACTTATAAGTGAGAATATACCATGCATGTACTTTGGGGACTCGGTTACCTCATTTCTGGTGATATTTTCAAGTTCCATCCATTTGTCTGTTCATGTTGTCTTCGTTTTTAATATTCCATTGTGTAAATGTACCACATTTTCTTTATCCATTCTTCAGTTGAGATCATCTCAACATCTAGGCTGTTTCCAGTTTCTGGTTATTATGAATAAAGCTGCTGGGAACTTAGGTGAAGAAGTGTCTGTCCGAGATCTTGGAACTCAAGAAGTTAGACACCAATAACCCAATTAAAAATGGGGTACAGGATCCTTCCAGTTTCTGTCTGTGCTCTGAGCTGATCCTGTGCCAGAGCTCTTGGTACCCAAATCCCACCAGGAGCGAGCTGGTCTCCCAGGAGTGCTGACACACAGACTTACAGGAGGGTCAAGCCACTGTGAGAGACAGCAAGACAAGCCAACACCAGAGATAAGCAGATGTCAAGAGGTAAATGCAAGAACCTAAGCAACAGAAACCAAGGCCACTTGGCATCATCAGAGCCCAGTTCTCCCACCACAGCAAGTCCTGGATACACCAACACACCAGAAAAGCAAGATTCTGATTTAAAATCACATCTCATGATGATGTTAGAGGACTTTAAGAAGGACATAAATAACTCCTTTAAAGAAATACAGGACAATACAGGTAAACAGGTAGAAAGGCTTAAAGAGGAAACACAAAAATCTCTTAAAGAGTTACAGGAAAACACAACCAAACAGGTGAAGGAATTGAATAAAACCATCCAGAATCTAAATCTGGAAATAGAAACAATAAAGAAATCACAAAGGGAGACAACCCTGGAGATAGAAAACCTAGGAAAGAGATCAGGAATCATAGATGCAAGCATCACCAACAGAATACAAGAGATAGAAGAGAGAGTCTCAGGGACAGAAGATACCATAGAAAACATTGACACAACAAAGAAAATGCAAAGTGCAAAAAGCTCCTAACCCAAAATATCCAGGAAATCCAGGACACAATGAGAAGATCAAACCTAAGGATAATAGGTATAGAAGAGAGTGGAGATTCCCAACTTAAAGGGCCAGTGAATACCTTCAACAAAATTATAGAAGAAAACTTCCCTAACATAAAGAGATGCCCATAAGCATAAAAGAGACAGAACTCCAAATAGAATGGACCAGACAGGAAATTCCTCCTGTCACAAAATAGTCAAAACACCAAATGGACTAAACACAGAAAGAATATTAAAAGCAGTAAGAGAAAAAGGTCACGTAACATATAAGGGCAGACCTATCAGAATCACACCAGACTTCTCAACAGAGACTATGAAAGCTAGAAGATTGTGGGCAGATGTCATACAAACCCTAAGAGAACACAAATGCCAGCCCTGGCTACTATATCCAGCAAAACTCTCAATTACCACAATTATCATAGATGGAAAACCCAAGATATTCTATGACAAAACCAAATTTACACAATATCTTTCCACAAGTCCAGCCCTACAAAGAATAATAGATGGAAAATCCCAACACAAGGAGGGAAATTGCACCATAGAAAAAGCAAGAAAGTCATCTTCTTTCAACGAACCCAAAAGAAGATAGCCACACAAACATAATTCCACCTCGAACCACAAAAATAATAGGAAACAACAATCATTGGTCTCTAATATCTCAGCATCAATAGACTCAATTCCCCAATTAAAAGACATAGAGTAACAGACTGGATAAATAAACAGGACCCAGCATTTTGCTGTATACAGGAAACACGCATCAGTGACAAAGACAGACAGTACCTCAGAGTAAAAGGCTAGAAAAAAAATCCAAACAAATGGTCCCAAGAAACAAGCTGGAGTAGCCTTTCTAATATCGAATAAAATCAATTTTCAACCAAAAGTTATCAAAAAGGTTAAGGAAGGACACTTCATACTCATCAAAAATCTACCAAGACAAACTCTCAATTCTGAATTATCTATGCTCCAAATGCAAGGGCACCTATATTCATAAAAGAAATTTTACTAAGGCTTAAACCACACATTGTACCTCACACAATAATAGTGGGAGACTTCATCTCATCAATGGACAGATCATGGAAACAGACACTAAACAGAGACAAAGTGAATCTTACAGAAGTTATGAACCAAATGGATTTAATAGACATCTTTAGAACATTTCATCCTCAAACCAAAGAGTATACCTTCTTCTCACCACCTCATGGTACCTTTTCCAAAATTGACATATAACCAGTCTCAACAGATACAAGAAGATAGAAATAATCCCATGCATTCTATCAGTCACCACGGACTAAGGGTGATCTTCAATAACAACAAAAATGACAGAAAACCCACATACCCATGGAAGCTGAACAAAGCTGTACTCAATGAAAACTTGGTCAAGGAAGAAATTAAAGATTTTTTAAAATTTAATGAAAATGAAGACAAAACATACCCAAACTTATTGGACACAATGAAAGCAGTGCTAAGAGGAAAATTCATAGTTCTGAGTGCTTCCAAAAAGAAACTGGAGAGAGCATACACTAGCAGCTTGATAGCACACCTAAAAGCCCTAGAACAAAAAGAAGCAAATACACCTAAGAGGAGTAGATGGCAGGAAATAAATTCAGGGCTGAAATCAACCAAGTAGAAACAGAACTGTGCAAAAAATCAACAAAACCAGGAGCTGGTTCTTTGAGAAAATCACCAAGATAGATAAACCCTTAGTCAGACTAACCAGAGGGTACAGAGAGACAGTATCCAAATTAACAAAATCAGAAATCAAAACGGAGATATATAACAACAGAAACTGAGGAAATTCAAATAATTATCAGATCTTACTGCAAAAGCTTAGAGTCAACAAAACTGGAAAATCTGGATGAAATGGAAAATATTCTAGACAGATACCAGATACCAAAGTTAAATCAGGATCAAATAAAAACATCTAAAAAGTCCCATATCCCGTAAAGAAGTAGAAGCAGTCCTTGAAAGTCTCCCAACCTAAAAAAGTGCAGGACTAGATGGGTTTAGTGTAGAATTCTATCAGACCTTCATAGAAGACCTAATGCCAATACTCTCCATACTACTCTACAAAATAGAAACAGAAGGACCAATACCTAATTTGTTCTATGAAGCCACAAATACACATACCTAAACCACACAAAGACACAACAAAAAGAACTTCAGACCAATTTTCCTTATGAATATCAATGCCAAAATAGTCAATAAAATTCTTGCAAACTGAGTCCAAGAATACACCAGAATGATCATCCATCATGATCACGTAGGATTCATCCCAGGGATGCAGGAATGGTTTAATATATGGAAATCCATCAATGTAATTCACTATATAAACAAACTCAAAGAAAAAAAACCACATGATCATCTCATTAGATGCCGAGAAAGCATTTGACAAAATCCAATTCCCCTTCATGGTAAAAGTCTTGGAAAGATCAGGAATTCAAGGCCCATACCTAAACATAGCAATATACAGCAAACCAGTAGCCAATATTAAACTAAATGGAAAGAAACTTGAAGCAATCTCACTTAAACCAGGGACTAGATAAGGCTGCCCACTCCCTACTTATTCAATATAGTACTTGAAGTCATCCTAGCTAGAGCAATCAGACAACAAAAGGAGATCAAAGGGATACAAATTGGAAAGGAAGAAGTCAAAATATCACTATTTGCAGATATGATAGTATACTTAAGTGACCGCCAAAATGACCACAAAAGTGACCAGAGAACTTCTAAACCTGAAAAACAAATTCAGCAAAGTGGCTGGATATAAAATTAAACAAATCAATACTCTTCCTCTATGCAACGAATAAACAGGCTGAGAAAGAAATTAGGGAAACTACACCCTTCTCAATAGTCACAAATAATATAAAATACCTTGGTGTGACTCTAACCAAGCAAGTGAAATATCTGTGTGAAAAGAACTTCAAGTTTGAAGAAAGAAGTTGAAGATCTCAGAAGATGGAAAGATCTCCCATGTTCATGGATTGGCAGGATTAATATAAAAAATAGCCATCTTGTTGAAAGCAATCTATAGATTCATTGCAATCCCCATCAAAATTCCAACTCAATTCTTCATAGAGTTAGAAAGAGCAATTTGCAAATTCATTTGAAATAACAAAAAACCCAGGATAGTGAAAACTATTCACAGCAATAAAAGAACTTCTGGGGGAATCACCATCCCTGACCTCAAGCTATATTACAGAGCAATAGAGATAAAAATTGCATGGATTGGTAGAGAGACAGGCAGGTAGATCAATGGACTAGAATTGAAGACCCAGAAATGAACCCACTCATCAATGGTCACTTGACTTTTGACAAAGGAGTTAAAACTATCCAGTGGAAAAAGATAGCATTTTCATGAAATGGTGCTGGTTCAACTGGAGGTCAGCATGTAGAAGAATGCAGATCAATCCATGCTTATTGCCTTGTACAAAGCTCGAGTCCAAATGGATCAAGGACCATATACAGCCATGAAACTCAGACACTATGTGGATGTCAAGAAGTACATGCTGACAGGAGCCTGATATAGCTGTCTGTTGAGAGGCTCTGCCAGAACCTGACAAATAGAGGCAGATGTTCAAAGCCAACCATTGAACTGAGAACAGGGTCCCCAATGGAGCAGTTAGAGAAGGGACTGAAGGAGCTGAAGAAGAACAGTATCAACCAACCAGACCCACCAGAGCTCCCGGGGACTAAACCACCATCCCAAGAGTTTATATGGACAGACCTGTGACTCCAGCAGCATATGAGGAGAGGATGGCCTTGTTGGGCATCATTGGGAGGAGAGACCTTTGGTCCTTGTCAAGGCTCAATGCCCCAGTGTAGCGAGTGTCTGGGCAGGGAAGTAGAAGGGAGTGGGTCGGTAGGTGGGGGAGCACCCTCATAGAAGCAGGGAGAGGGATGGGATGGGGGATTTTAGAGGGGAAACTGGGAAAGGGGATAACATCTGAAATGTAAATAAATAAAATATCCAATAAAAGAAAAAAACACTAAAAAATGGGGTACAGAATGAAATAGAATTTTTAATAGAGGAATCTCAAATGGCTAGGAATAGTTTCACCTCATGACCCAGCTATATGTCTCCTGGGCATATACCCAAAAGATGCTCCACCATCTCACCAAGACACTTGCTCAACTATGCTCATAGACTGCTTTCTTATCCTATCCAAGGCTACCAGCTTATGGGTAGCACCACCCCCCATGGGTTGGGCCCTCTCTCATTAACCTGTCAATCAAGAAAATGCCCCACAGTCTGTCTGCAGGCAGATCTTATAGAGGTATTTTCTCAATTGAGGTTCCCTTCTAGCCAACACTACGAGAAGGGAGGTGTAGAGTGAACTAAGGTTTACATAACCCAAGCCTATCAGTTGGACGTAAGGTTGCACTGCCTGCCCTCGGCATCTAACCCCTCCACCTGTACTTACAAAGAGGGAGCCCTGAACAGGAGCCAGTCTCTTGAGCACTCTAGTTCAGTTATCTTGCTGCTTTCTTGAAATACAGTTTTCACCTGACTTTTACTTCATTTCTAGAGGAAACAAACAAAAGCCCCAAGCCAGATCTTACTGCTTTACATTTTGTCTACGTGTATTCAGTTATTTTGCCAGATGCTTGGAATCCATAAATACTCCTTTCAGACCATGTCACTGCTAACAGTCATGCCAATGGCTCTGAGATTGAGTTACTAACAATGCATAAACAAAAAAGTTACTCAAGAGAATATAGACAGCAAACCCTGGTGCCCTGAATGCAGGATTATGGTGAGACCCAACTACTGTGTTGGTGACAGGAGTGCAAAGTGATTCAACAATTTAGTAAAAGTTTGCCAGTTCTTTATGTCTACCAAAGTTTAGTGTTTGTAGGGGTTTTGTGATTTTTGTTTTGTAGGGTTTTTTGTTTTATTTATTTATTTATTTATTTATTTATTTATTTATTTATTTATTTATTGGTTCTTTTTTTCGGAGCTGGGGACCGAACCCAGGGCCTTGCGCTTCCTAGGTAAGCGCTCTACCACTGAGCTAAATCCCCAGCCCCTTGTTTTTATATTTTTGTTGTTGGGTGTTTTTTTGGGAGGAGTGTGTAGTTTTGGTTTGTTTCTTGGCATAACAAATCATCACTAACAGTAGCTTAAAAGAATACAGAATTCTGAATAGATTTGGAACTCCTCATGTGGACAACGGGTCTCACTGTGCTAGATCAGTGTCAGCAGGGTTGTGCTGTGTGGGAGCTTAGAAAGAACCCCTTGCCTTGCCTTTCCAACCTCCAGAGGCTCCTGTATTCCTTGACTTTTGTTCTGTCCCTGTATCCTTAAAGCCAGCTAAGTGAGTTATATCATGGTACAAATCTGACCTTTCTGTCTTCTTTCCTCAAAGACCTTTCATGTTCAGACACCTGTTCAGTGTTCTTTTTCAACTCCAGTTCTTCGTGGCCCTATAACTTATGTTCTTGAGTTCTGGAGCTTTTAGGGGAACTTTATTCTACCTTTCCCCAGTAATTCAAGTCCTAGAAATGTACTCAAGAGATCAAAAGAGTATTCTAGGACCTGTTTAAATGTATGTATGTATGTATGTATGTATGTATGTATGTATGTATGTATGTATGTATGTGTGATATATATTTTCACAATCTATAAAAACTCAAAGTAACCACAGTGACCATTAACTGATGCTGATATAAACAATCTGGTTCATATGATGAAAAGTAACTAATGCAGATAAAACTGGATGAATCCTCCTAGCAGTATGATAAGTCAAGCCATACAGAAAAGGTCCATGGTGGTTGACTCTGTTTATGTAATTTCCTGAGGGAACTAATTCTTTGACAGTTTCATATGTGTATATAGTAACACTCTGGTCGTGCTCACTCACCCTCCACCACGTCTTCCTACCTGTGCAACCCACCCCTTCCCACCAAGTCTCCACTTTACTTTCATGTGCTTTTTGTTTTTGACAAAATGGGTTTAATGGATGCTTCCCTCAAAGCAAAAGGCCATCACCTGTGATTGCCAGGCCTCTGGGGTGACTTTAAAGTGCACAAGAATGTTCAGGGTGGTGGGAATAGTCCCATCTAATTGCTATGAATGTGGGTAATTGATTGTTTACCTGCATTAAAAATGAATAGAAATCTACACCTGAAGAATTGTTTACAGGGGCTGGGGATTTAGCTCAGTGGTAGAGCGCTTACCTAGGAAGCGCAAAGCCCTGGGTTCGGTCCCCAGCTCAAAAAAAAAAAAAAAAAAAAAAAAAAAAAAAAAAAAAAAAGAATTGTTTACCATGTAACATTAGGCCACCGTAAACCTGATTATTTTTTCTGGTTTCCCTTCCACTTTTTTTTCTTTTTAAACTGTGTTGTAACAATGTTAGGGAGCCCTTGTCATGCGTGGACATCATTGCCACCAGGATCGTGACCCAGATGAGAGGGGAGGGAGAAGAGAAAAGAAGGGTACAGGCACACATGTGCATTTTGCACTTTCGTGTGGAGGCCAGAGGACAAGACACCTTGAGGTGTCACTCCTTAGAAAGAAGTCTCCATATTAGGAGGTATCTCTCCAGTGTATTTTTGTTTACATGTTTTGTTAATTCCTTTGAGAATTTTATGCATTCCTACAATGTATTTTGATCATATTCACCCTAATTCCTCCCTATAGCATCTAATTAATTTACAAGTGGATGTGGGGTCACTCACTTGAGTAGAGACAGCCTACTGGGAGCCACACCCCTGAAGAAACAATTCCTGACTGTCCCTCACTAGAAACCATCAACTATCAGTTAGCTCCCATTTTTTTCAGTTTCCTCCTCCCCAACCCTCCAATATTCCCTTCCTCCTTCAAATTCATAGTTTCTCTTTTCTCTGTTATTGCATGCATACATGCATATGTACATACATAAATATTCATAAATATGACCTGCTCGGTCTACACACTACTGTATTGCCTGTTTATGTTTTTGTAGCTGACTGTTTGCTGTTAGATGCCCCATTGGTGTTTTCTCCTGGGGAAGACTGCCTTGCCTACTCCCAGCTCTGCTCAGTTGCCCACAGTTCTTTGCTGTAGGTGGAGAACTACTGGACTTTCCCCTTCCGCTGTGGCATTCTCATTGGTGAAATCTTTGTTCAGTTGAGGTTTGGGCAGTCATATTGGTGAGACACTGTGGGTGTGCCTTCTGATACTGCCAGGAGACATAGCCTTGCAACAAACTCCCTGTTCCTCTGGTTGTTACATTTCCAAGCCCTCTTCCACAGTGTTCCCGGGGCTGTAGGTGCAAGAGTGTCTTATAAATGCATCTGGGCTGTGGCTCCACAAGTATGCATTTTGATTGGTTGTGGTTTTCTGTAGTGGTCTCCATCTGCTGCAGAGAGAAGTTTCATTGATGAGAAGTGAGGACTGTGTTTATCCTTGGGTATAAGGGCAAATGTTTTCAGGTTGTTGTTAAGGATTATGCTGGTTTAGTGAATTAAAGGTTGTAGATTCTTCTCCAATAACCATAACCTCACCAACACTGAGTAGTTAGCTAGGTATCCAGTACCAAGCATAGTCTCCTTGCCATGTCTGCTGCCATACTCCCCACCATGGTAATGAACTCAACCTCTAAACCTTAAGCCAGCCTCCAATTAAATGTTCCCTTTATAAAAGTTGCTGTGGTTGTGGAGTCTCTTCACAGCAATAAAACAGTGACTAAGAAGATCAGTCAACATGCTAATGCAATGGCGGAAGTTTGACAAGGCTCCACCCCTGGTAAGGAGCTATAGGCAGTCAGTACTGTTGAGAGAGGAAGGATAAGTTTGTTTGTTTTTTTTTTTTCAGGGATAAGGCTTCTCTGATAGGTTATCCAGTCACATGTGGCCGTCCCTAAACACCTATATACATAACAAGAACACAAGACAAGCTTGGAGGGCAGGGGGCACACAGGAGTTGGAGGGGGAAGGCTGACGGGAGGAAATGACATGTATTAACACAGTACTCATGTATGAATTTTTCAAAAACAAAACTGTTTAAAAAGAAATAGTCAAAAAGCTCATCAGCAATCTAGTAGATTTCATCCCAGAGATGGGACAGTTCCAAGTATATAAGTCAATAAGTGTCACTTGCCACATAAATATATGCATAGACAGATACAGCATGATCACATCACTCGATGACCGAAGTCCTGGAGAATCTAGGATACAGAAGACATAGTTACATTGTAAAAGCTATGCAAAATCCTCCACAGAAAAACTCGACTTATTTGAATAAGGATAAGGTAAAAATGGCCAGTTATTAGATCTTGACTTATTTAGTGAATTGCTGAAAGCACGTCATGCACTGCTTATTTGCCAAGCATGATTTACTTGTTGCCCAGAATAGAGTAACCTGGGGACACCTGGAACAATGGGCTGTTGTCCCCGACAACCACTGTTACCATATATACAACCTAACTGCCATATATGCGTCTATAAGATCTGCCACACCTCATGGCTTTAGAGTATAAAATGGGAATAGAAACCAGACCCAAATCAAAACCTTTCAGGAGCATCCTGGCTACCAGTGACATTTCCTCTCTTCCTCTCACATTGGCATTGGAATGCTTATTCCAGAAAGATTTTTGCAACACATTTCCACTTAGTAGAAAAAGACAAGGATGTTTATTTTTTCACTACTATTCAATATGGTGCTTGGAATCTTAGCTGGCACGATTGGACAAAAGAGGATTCGGTGAATACAAATGGGAAAGTGTCCTATTTGCTGATGATTTTATTCTAAACATAAAAGACCCTAAACATTGGACCAGAAAATGCCCACAGCTGATAAACATTTTGAGCAACATGGCAGGGTACAAAATCAATACACAAAACTGTAGCCTCCTATGCACATAACAAATACACTAAGAAAGGAACCAGAGGAATAGTCCCATTCACAATAGTCTTAAAATACATAAAATTCCCTAGAATAAAGGTATCTAGGAAGTGAAATGCTACAAAGTAAAGCCATAGGTAAGAGCTTTCTAACTAGGGAATACAGCCAACAATTGACAGATAGGACTTCGCAAAGGGAAAAAGCTGCTGTACACTATCTAGTGAAGAGATGGCTTACAGAATGGGTGAGAATATTCACCACTCATTCATCTGATTAATATCTCAACTAGACAAAGAACTCAAAAAACTAAATGTCAAACTTAAAACAACCTACAGAAATGGGGTCTGGAACTGAACAGAGTTCACAGAGAAATATCAATGCCGATAAATACTTTAAGAGTGTTCAACATTTTTGGTCATGTGGTAAATGCACATTTAAACTACTTTGCTATTCTGTCTCATCTCATTCAGAATGGCTGTTATCAAAAATTGTAATTACAGGCTGGGCGAGGTGGTACATGCCTTTATTTAATCCCAGCACTCAAGAGGCAGAGGCAGGAGGATCTTGGCATTTGAGGCCAGCCTGGTCTACACAGTGAGTTCTGGAACAGCAAGGATTACAAAGACCCTATCTCACCCCCCACCCCTAAACTGTAATGACAACACATCTGGCCATGTTGCAGGGAAAGACTCTTTTATGGAAATCAGTGTGAAAGCTGAGTGTGTAAAACTCTCGTATGCCCTGGATATTTTATTTTTTGCAAATACCAAGTTTCTCTCTATCCTACAAGTTAGACACTTGCTCATCCATGTGTACTGATGCTGTATTCACAATAGTTAGGAAGTAGGACCTGTGGGGTTTTAAATCTCTGCTTCTGTCCGGACAAAGCACACACAAAACCAACATGGTTCCACGTGGAAAGGTTTAATGAGAGAAGAGTAGTAGAAGTAGAGAGGAAAGGCCGGCCATGGGTATGTGGAGAGAAGGTGGGGCGATGGGGAGAGAAAGGACAAGGGAAAGAACAGGAAAAAGAAGAGAACAAAGAGCAAGAGAGAAGTAAGAGGGAGAGGAGGGGCCAAGCAGCCCCCTTTATAGTCAGGCACAGCTGGCTGTTGGCAGGCAACTGTGGGGTGGAGCATACCTGGCTGTTGCCAGGTAGCTGTGGGGGTGGAGCTTAGACAGAATACCAACAGAACCAACGTAGTCATCAGCAGATGACTGTATAATAAAAACATAGTAAATATAATGGGTTTTTGTTTTTCAAGACAGGAGCTCTGGCTGACCTGGAACTTGTTTTGTAGACCAGGCTAGCCTTAAACTCAGAGATCTGCCTGCCTTTGCCTCCCAAGTGCTGCAATCAAAGGCATGCACCACCGTGCCCAGCTTTCAATGGAATTTTATTCAGATATGAAGAAAGTTTGATATGAAATTGTGAAGTTTGCAGGTGTCGTAGTCTCTGTTCTATTGCTATGAAGAAACACCATGACTGGGGCCTTGTTTTTGGTTTGAGATTTGGTCCATTATCAGGGTGTGGAGCATGTCTGCAGGCACGTGCTAGAGCCATCAGTGAGAGCTACGCCCTCATCAGTAGGCAGTAGGCAGAGATATATCTGGATGGGGGATGGATGGATGGATGGATGGATGGATGGACAGAGAGACAGATAAATAGATATGAGCTTTTGAAATCTCAAAGTCCACCCCTAGTGACAAACTTCCTCTAACAAGGCCATGCCCTCTAATCCTTCTAATCCTTTCAAACAGTTCCATTTCCTAGTGACCAAGCATTCAAATATATGAGCCTATCGGGGTCATTTTCAGTCAGATTACCACAGCAGATAAATGGATAAAACTCAAAACAAAACAACAAAACCCAAAAAACAAACCAAAACCAAAACAAACAAACAAACAAACAATTACAAAGTCAAAACTATCCTGAGGCCACCAAGCCCCAGAGTTTTAAATACCTTGTTTCCTCATTTGCATCCTAGCTTTGATTCTTCAGTTGTGCAGGAACTGGAAAGGGGCCCTCGGGGAGGATGTGTCAAGGGGAGGGAACTAGTGCATAAGATAGAGGAAAGTTCTGAAAGGGAAGAGTGTGGTGAAAAGATCCGAGATGGGAGGGAGGCTATAGTAGAGGTGGCAGGGAGGGGAGAAGGGAGGGAGGGAGAGGAGGAAGGGAGGGGGAGGGGAGAGGTCTAACCAAAATGAAGGATCCCTGAGAAAGAAAAACAGGTGTAAGTCCCCTGTTTTATAAAGATACTAAAATATCAGTTTAAAAAAAAATCCTGTGTGGCTGAGTAAGGCTCATTCCAGAATTTACTGTTTAACAAAACAAACAAAGAAACAGCCTTCTGCTGGGCATGGGGTTCCTCCTTACCAACTCATAACAACAGACCAGAGGGGCCCCCAGAATAACACAGGCTACTGACATTCCTTGTGGTTGCTTACCAGAATAGGTGGTAAAAATCCCTTTGCACACACAAAGCAAATGATCACCTTCCTCCTTTGGCAGCCGGCACAGCAACTTCTGATGGTGTGCAGGATAGCCGCAGGGAGGAGGCTCTCCCATCCAGATCTGACCCAGCACAAATCCCCGGAGTCCTGTGTGTGAGCCTGTGTTCAGCCACAAGCAGAACAGAACAGGGAGTTACTTCAACCTCAGGGATGTGAGCAAGGGCAAGGGCCTGTAGGGGTTTTCTTGGACTCCCCTTATCAACAACTCAAAAGCCTGTTTTCTATGCCTGCCGCTGGGTTTCATTAGATAGTCTGATGCAAATGTTGGGTTTCGGGTTTATCTTCTGGGGACTGGGCAGGCTTCTGCATGGGGCCGAAAAGGCAGCAACAGTTGGCACTCACATACCCAAACTATCTTGCCAATAGCCCTGGTGTGTGTTTCGTAGTGTGTTTTTCTGAGTCCAAAGCAGAAACTCCGTACTTAACAGTTTGGAGACATGAACATGGCAATGCCGTAGGAACTGCTATCCCAGCTCGTCGGGATTCCTGTAGTGCTATGTAGGATCACATCTGGCTGGGCGTAAGTTTTAGGAAAATCTCAGAGCTCTGAGACCACTGGAGGAGACAGTAGCTGGGCTTTGGCCTTGCCAAAGGGACTTGAGGACATGTTCGGCTTAAGGCTCTCTCTCCCCCACAGCCAGGTAAAGAGGCTCTGATGCAAGGTTAGAGACTTGCTGAAGACAATCTATAAGCCTCCATGCTGTTGCTTCCAGATGGGCCTCTGGCTGTTCCAGGATTGTTCATTGGTATCCTAACCCCCAACCTCCGAGGCCGCCATACGCTCAGGTCACTGTGTCCACTAAGTAAAACGAGGGAGAGGGGACCCTGGAATGTGGCCATGGTGAGGGCTTGTTCTGCTAGTGACTCCAGTTCTGCAGTTGGCCATTTTATTTGTTGGCCCAGGTTTTCCCTGGAATAGACGGGGCACAGGCTACAGCCTCTGGGAGACCTCTCTCTTTTCTTTCCCATGATGCAGTCTCCATTTCCATATTACAAACATAGGCAAGTATTACTGGGAAGGAATTTTGTATTTTAGTACCAGGAGGGAGAAGGCTCTGTATGTAAATGTACATATGTGCAAGCATATATGTGCTGTGTGTTACAGGTAGGCTGTGTGTCTGCGAGAGGTAGGTTCTGTATGTGACTGCTACAGGTAGGTTCTATGTGTTTGCCATACCCAGTGTGATGGATCAGGAGTTAATTAGGGCCTGGATGCAGACCTTTGTCTGCTATGTATGGTTTTTGTTTTTAATGGAATTCCAGGATGTCTAAGTAGGACAGGAAGGATGCCCTAGAATTTCTAGGCAATTGTGAGCCATGCACCTGCACTATTGCACAAGTGACAGAGCCATGTGGACTATTGCAGACGTCTTTCCCTGCTGGGAGCCGAAGCCCGGGGGAAACCCTTTACATCCAGGTAGGCCTGAAGGATACAAGGTGGGGCAGCCAAAAGTTACCTTCACGGTTTAGGAGCGTTCGGGGGAAGAAGGGCCTGTATCTTGTGAGGAGTGTGGGTGTCTTTGGGGTAGAGGGACTTTTAAGTTATGCTTCTCCTGGAGCAAGAGCCTGCCTGGCAAGTCCCTACTCTATTCCCCAGCTTCTGATGTAAGCCGGTTACAGGGGTCCCTGAGTTAACTTGAGCAGTGATTCTCCAGTCTCTGGTGTGGTGGTGGAGACATGGGAGAGAAAGCTGGGCCTCAGAGACGAGAACAAAGGTAGCTCTGGAGTTGCCCTGGGCACTCGTGGCTCGTCTCTGAAGAACGGATAAGACTGGGAACTGAGGAACCTGGAGCTGGTGGAAGGGTCCCGGCAAGGATCACGGGAGAATTTTACCATCAGGAGCAGTTCAGATGCAAGAATGCTGAAGCTGTACTCTGGGGCGAGCAGTGACTAGAGGTGGGGGCCTCACAGCAGATGGAGGAGGGAGGGGTGTGAGCTCGCAGGCCAGATCCAGGGAGGGGATTTCTAAGACAATAGCTGGTTGCTACTGAGGTGGGGCAGGTAAGATGTAGGGTCGCCCTCGCTGCCAGTTCAGGTGTCAGATGGATGCCTCATAGCTACTAAAAACTACACTGGAAATTTATTAGTGTGCTGGCTGTGGCTCCTCTCTCTGTTCAAGACACGAGTTGGTACCAAGTTCAGGTTCTGCCCTCAGAAAGAGAGAGGCCACATTAGTAGACCAGCGGGGTCAGACATCAGCGGCTCCTGTAATCTTCCTCGTTGTCAAGACCAAGTTTGGCAGTAGTCAGGCCAACATGACCATAATCTGGCTCCAGGACTGCAGCCTTGCTGCTTGGGGAAAGGCTTTAAGGACTTGAACCTTATTTGGTCTTTTCTACGAAGCCTTGCCAGCCAGGAAGGCAGCTCTGAGCCGAACACCTGCCTTGGGGGTGGGGGCGGGTGGGGGGTGGGGGTGGGGGATAGGGGGTAGGGGGGCATGGGGGACGTGGGTCTGGTGGTATGGCGCGCAGAGAGTCTCAGTGTGGGGACAGCTCCAAGACGAAGGGCTGGTTTCCAGGCTCTGCTCCTCCTGCTGGCCTGAAAGGTGCATCAGAGTTTGCCCTAGTGTGCTAACAGGTGGTTGGGCTGGCTGGGGTGGAGCATTCCCCAGCACACCAAGCTCCTGTCTTCTGTGGTTGGGCGCGGTCTGAGGTCCTAAGAGTCCCACTCCTGCTCACCACGAAGATTCTTAGGACTCTCCACTTCTCTCCATGTCCTCTCAACATTTTTAGCAAGGACTCAGTTGCCGCGTACCAGGAATCTGCAGCATTTCCTTATGGCTTCCCATTCATGCTAGCTACTCCCTATGCTGCCAGCAGAGGGAGCTCTAATACTCGGAGATGTCGATAAACAGCCTGAGAACCTTATTTCATTCATTTGTAAATTTCCGGCTCCACCTCCTCCTGTATTTCCTAGTCCTGTAAAACTCATGGCCTCTTATTTTTAATTATTATTGTTAGACACACGTATTTATAAACACAACCTATTGAGGTCGATTAGTGTTGCTTACATGTAATTAGGACTGGCCTCTTGGGGCTGGATAACCTATTTGGGTTTGTCCCTGAAGAAGCCTGATTCTCTTCCTTTCATCAACATTAATTGCCATTAGCTCTTCACCTAGGGGTGAATGCTGTAGCTCTCTTTCAGGAACTGTTCAGATAGCCGTGTTGCTGACATTTGCTGGGTTCCACTTCCCTGTCATATAGCAGACACCTTTCAGCAGATGTCCTGGTCCTCTAGCTCTCTCGATCCCTCTGCGGCTCTCTTCCTCAACATTCCCTGGACCTTTAGGTGTAGCGTTTTCATTGTAGACATATCATCTGGGCTGTACTCTTCACCGTAAGTTCGTCTCTGTTTTGACAGGTTATAGCTTTCTGTAATGAACTCTGCTACAAAATAAGTTTCTTTGATGAGGGGTTGTCTGTAAGTATTAGGAACCATCTTGAGATTCCAGTTAGACATTATTCTGGTGTGGGGAAGAAGCAGTAGCAGGCTCTCATCTAAGGTCCATGGCCTCAGCAGCCACGGGTAATAGACTAGGTTTATAATACCTGGCATGCATTGTCTCTGACTGAGTGGGCCATAAACCCCATTCAATGGCTGTTGGTCACTCTCAAACTGTAAGTGCCACTATCCTACCCTTGGCTGTGTCTTACTATAAGGGGCATTGTTATGGTTCATAGGATTTATATCTTTTGGACTAGTTAGAGTCTCTATTTTTTTCAAAAAATAGTTTTTCTTTATTTTTGAGAATTTTCTATATGTGTATTTTATCAAACTTTGGGTCACAACGTGTGCCCTATGTCAGGTCCAGCCTCCTGTCCTCAAAAAAAGCCAATAAAAGAAGCCAAATTATTAGTGGAAAGCAGGAAAGGAGAGCTAGTCAACACTGGCCAGATGGAAAAAGACTCAAACTCCTTATGTCTGTCTTCCTGGTCCTGAAGGGAGATCAGAGTTTAAGTAGAGTGCCATTTGCACCAGAGCAGACCCAGTTGAGGCAAGGTCCTGCCCACCATTGATAAATCCTTGTCTGGGCTTCAGTCTCATCCTGTGTGGGAAGACTCTGATAATTAAGGTCAAAGTCCATCATGACCCAATAGCCTCATGGCTGGGTGCAATATGGGAGACTCCCTTCATTAGAGAGGCATCTCCTTCTCTGACCTTGTCTGAGGGATTCTAAGCCCCACTACACACCTCTACCTGAGGAACATCACAGAGCCTCAGTTAGGTTACAGGACCAATTTCCTTTCTCCTGAGAAAACCTGTTGAGCCAGCATCCAAGAATCCTGAAATGCTTCCCCATGCTAATGAGGCACTCCAGGCACTCTAAGCCCCCAAATAATGATCTTTGCCCTCCCTGGATGTCCCCCAAGACTTTATATGCCTTCAATTACCCTAAGTCAAGAATCACTTGCTGATGGCAGTCATGGTCTGGTCATTTCCTAAACATACTCATAGGCCTTCCTACCTCCCCACTCTTCCCCACTTTACCCCCACCCTGCTGTCTTTGCTCCTGTTGCCCTTGTGGATTGAATCAGCTGATGATGCACGAGAGTGGGGAGACCCACAATCCTGTAAGTCAGTCTGTTGAGTTGTTAGAACAGGAAATCTCTTTCCAGGAGACAAGACCCCCCTCTAGCTGGTGCCTCTCCCTCTGCCATCAGAGATTCCTGGAAAATTCCGCGTGCTTGGGGGTCCATTTCTTGTTTTAATAGTCTGATAGTCAGATTGAGAGATGTGCGATCACTTTAGAGTCTCTAAAATATCTGTGTCTGCTAGGTTAGTTATTCATGGGGGACATATGGTCATATCCACCCCTATTTACAGCCTCCAACTCCCTCCAGGTCCTTTAACATATTTCCTCCTGACTTTATCCCCCCTTTTGTTATTGTTAGCCCAGTAAGCTGGATGGAGTTGCCTGTATGTGCATGAGGGTGGGGTGATCCTCTGGTGCATGGGCAATCTACTAGTGGAAAAATTCTCAACAACAACAACAACAACAACAACATCAACAACACCTTCTCTTCCTGAGCAACTACCAAATACAATAGGTGTTTATTAAATGGTGGCACACACAATGGGTTGAATCTTCGATTAACAATGAAGAGACTTCCCAACGGACATGCCCTCAGGCCACCTGATATAGGTAACTCCTCATTCAGACCCTTTTCATTCATTTTTAAAAAGTTTTTTTGATATTATAATGTCCTCTCTCCAAATCCTCCTCCTGTATCCTGCTCCTTGATCTCATTCAAATTCATGGCTCCCTTTCATTTAGTTCTTGTTACGGATTCTAAATATGTAAATACAACCTGCTCAGGCTGACCTTGTGGTATTGGGGAAGATCCCTGGGGAAGACTCACTTCTAGGCAAATGTTCCTAGACTGTGTCAAGGTGACAGTTAAAATGAACCAGCACAGTATAGGATCATATCATAAAAGAATAAGGGTAAATCGGACTTTGCCCTGTCTTACTGGTCTTCCTTTCATTTCTTTCTCTTAATTAATTGCTCTTCAATTGCTATATTAAGTAATTGAAGAGAATGAATGCAATCGTGTTCCCTGTGATCCGGAGGAAATTCTTTCTCAGACTTTTTCTCCATTCAGTGTTATGATGGCTAGAGAGAGGGCTGTTGCACAAAGCCTTCTACTGAGGTTTTCCTTTCCATTCTTAGTGTCTTCGGGATCTTTATCATAAATGGAATACTGGATTTTGTCAAGGATCTTTTTAGTGCCTATGAAAATGGTCATGTTATTACTGTCCTTGAGCCGACTTACGTGGCATATTTAGTAATTTGCATATATTGAACTGTTCTTGTATACCTGGAATGGAAGCCAGTCCATTGTAGTGTCTGATTTATCAACTCCTTGGTACTTAGAAATCTGCATCAATGTTCCTTAGGGAAGTGGACTTCACTTTCTCTTGCAGTTTTATCTTTATCTGCCTTTGGTATCCAAATAACACTGGTTTTATAGAATGTGTTTGATTTTGTAGGTAATTCTGTAAGTAATTCCAGGTAAACTCACTGTTTCACCAAGGCAGACAGATGACATTTTCTTTGTTCTATCACGGCCATCTCTGGTAATAAAAAGAAATGAACTCTTCAGGAAAAGTTGCACCCAGACAAGGGCATGCATGGCAGACCCAAAGATGAGAGTTTTCTGCTGTGGATGATAAGGTTCAAGCGATTGAAGTTAAGTCATTTGAGGGTGGAACATCTGTGGGGCCATATCAGTGGGATCTAGGGCTCTGTGATGGCTGTCAGCTTGTGCACATCTGGAATCAACTAAGACCCACGCGTCTGGCATCCCTGTAAGGGATATTCCTCATTGACTCATTGGAAGCTGGAAGACTCACCCTAAATCTGGGCCACAGCTTCTGGTGGCAGTACACACGCAAGAACACTGGAGAGGAAGCTTTTGCTCTCTGCCTGTTTGCCCTCACTCTCACTGGGAAGTGCATCATCCTGGTGCTGAGCCCTTCACTGATGCTAGAACCTACTTCTTCAGGATCCAATGTAGACACGAAGACCACAGCTCTTTCAAAATCCTGTGGGATTCCAGCTAGAGATTGGAACTATTGAGACATCCAGTCTTATGGACTGAACAATTACTGGATTCTTGGCTTTTCTGTTGGACGATTAGACCACAGTCTATAAGCCACTGTAATATATATTAGATATATATGTAAATATAAATATATGTATTGTACATATATTTATAAATATATATTTATCTATAGAAATATATCCAAAATATATATATTTACTATATACAATATATCTAATAACATATATAACAATACATTATTACTTGTAATACTGTAATACATATTTATACATCTCTATATGTATATATAGACCTGCTCCTTTAGAGCGCCCTGGCTAATCCAGGGCTTCCCCCTTGGTATGGGATAGTATGCTGTAGAGACAGAGGCATGTTCCCGTTGTGGGAGATGAGGCATTGTACTGATTGGGCTCCATGTCAAGGTGAAATGTCTGTGCAGGGAATCTCCAGGATAACTTTGTACTATGTAGAACGACACACTTCCTGATGAATAGGGTCCACCATATTAGTACACAGATAGCTCTCAAATGACTGATGGAGCAGAGAATATACTGTAGTCTCTAAACATGGCACACGTGCAGGAGCCCTGTATGGAATGCAAAACAGACCCCTCAACACTGCTGTGGGAGATGAGACGCGCGACTGAGGCTGAGCTCTCTCCTCAGAAAGGGCTTCCCTAATACCGGGAAATTATAACAAGAATAAGGATGTGCACTTGTCTCTGAGGAGAGTGCACACTACCATGTCATTTCTTACAGCAGGACGTGTATAAGCCAGAGAGTTCAAGTTAGATCTCCATCAAATAGCCCTGCCTGGGATCAGAACACTATCCAAAGGACGAGATAGTGAGGATTGAGAACAGGAGGTGGCAAGAGAATGAGAGAGCCTGAGAAGGGTTGGTGTTTGATGTTCTGATTGGATAATTCCATGCTCATCTGAAAGAGCAAAGGAAGCTAACTCATCAGGGCTTGGTCTTATGAGGTGGGGAGGCCTTGGCAGGTCTGACTGAGTTAGATCAGTATATTAGAAAGTTTATAAGGTGCTAAAGCAATTCAGAGAGAGGGGAAGGAGAAAAGGGAAAAGTGGACAAGGGAGCCAGCCTGTCCGGGTCACCCAACAGGGAGCATGGTTGGATTTGGGTTGAGTTGGAGTCCGAGGGAAAAAGATAGCATGAAGCCAATGTGCTTCCCAGAGCGCTTTCCTGCTGGAGCCCAGGAATGCTCGAAAGATAATGCCCAAACATGGTTCCTCAAAGGGATGATTAAGTACAGCCGGGGCACCCTGTGTCCACAGCTCCGATGGAACTGCCCTAGCTGCTTCCTTTTGGGCGTTGGTATTCAAGACAGGGTTTCTCTGTGTAGCCCTGGCAGTCCTGGAACTAGCTGGCCTGGAACTCACAGACCTACCTGCCATTTCCTTTTTAAAGCTTCGTCTTTGTGTGTACGTGTGTTTCCGTGTTTATACGGGGTTGCTCTTTGAGGCCAGAGGAGGCTGTGAAATCTACAAGGGACTAACACTGCCTAACATGGATGCTGAGTTGGTGGGTAGGGAAGTCCCCACCTGTTTTCTCTTCTCGTCTATGTAATTTTTCATGTGTAAAATGGAGATGATTAAATACCATGCTTCAGGGCTGAGGAGATGACTTTGTTGTGCAAGGGTAAGGGCTTTGTTTGCTTCCCTAGAAACCACATAAAAATGGACACACAGCCACACACCTGCAGTCCCAGGGCTCCTGTGCTGAGAAATGAGGCAAAGACAAGAGAGTCCGCAGAAGTTCATGGGCCAGTTGGCCTGGCCTATGCCACTGTGAATAATGGGAGATCCATCACAAACACCGTGGAAGGCAAGGCCCAACACCTAAGGTTGTCCTCTGACCTCCCCATGTGCTGTGGCTCATGCTTGCACACACACACACACACACACACACACGCTTACACATGTTCACACACATGTTCACACACATGCACACACACATGCTCACACACATACACACACATGCTCACACACATGCTCACACACATGCTCACACACATGCACACACACATACTTACACATGTTCACACACACACATGCTCACACACGGATGAACTAGGATAACATATGTAAATGTTACACAAAGAGAAGATTTTGAGCATAGAGGCTCCTTGTTTCACAATAGAATCGTGCCCCAGTAAAACCATAAGCTGGGAATATGATAAGTTAAATATATATTAAATGTAAACAGCCCAGCACACTGCAGAGCACTGGTTGTCTCCCTTGTATTACAGGACTGATGGAGCTTCAGCCTTTTGCGACTGCATAACAGCACAAGAGAACGTGAGACTGTGTATTTCTTCTCAAAGAAAAGAAATGGATTAAAAACTTGAAGTATGATTTCTACTGAATACATTGCTTTTTCATAATAATAAAGCTGGAAAACCACAGGTTCAACCGCTGTCATGATAGGGAGCACCGGGTAAGCCCCTCCTCTCACTGGAAAAGCTCCTAAATCTGCTTGCCCCAGGCCTTTGCTATGCATCCTATAGATGCTTCTGGCCAATTTGGCTCAGAAGCCCTCTCAAGTACACTTCCGGTGTTTACCCATGAACTACCTTCTTCCATGCCTTTGTAGCTTTGCAGAGCACAGTGGCTCTCATGGTTTACTGCTCTGCTCTATAGGACCTCATGAGCCTTTTTGTTTTGAAGTCGAAATGAAGGACTAAGCCATGGAGCCTCTCCTTGGAAAGAAGACTCAGTGTTCACAGATCAGGTACAGCATATCAGTGTCACTCAGTGCAGGGATGAGGGCCTCCCATCACAAAATGGATAGGGACTGAAAGCTTCGCTCACTGATGGATAATGAGAAATGCCTCTTTTACTGAGTGATTCAAGTGCCCTGACCAACACCTTTCTCCCTGTGAGTGTTAAACCCGTGGGCTGGGGAGTGCAAACCCAGAAGCTGAGGGCGTGTGCATGTGGTTTGAGGATGAACCAGCCTTGATCCCTGGCGGTTTACTTTCTATCTCTGCTTACAAAGATAACTTGCCAGGCAATTTTCCAGACACTGTGGCATATACAGCCTACATTCTTCCGGCCCCTACCTCCTATACTAGTACTTGATTTATGGTGATTGCCTATCCCTTTAATGATGGGACACATTCTCAGACGGTGGGCTGTGTCAGGCGATTCTTTGCATTGTACCACAGATTTACATAGAAGATGCCACTCAATCTGGCATATGGTAAATGTGTGCAAGAACCGCTATCAGCATACACTGTGTAATGCTTTAGTAAACCTTTTCTAAGGAGGAACGCATGCTCCAATAAGAAATATAGTAAACACACGAGCTGGTGACAATCATCTATTGGTAGCTTCCCTCCTTTGAAGCTTGTACGTCACCATCTGGCACCATGAAAGCTCCTCCAGGAGGAAGCTTTCCAGTCGGTTCTGCTCAGAGGCCTCTGGGCTCTGTGTCTGATGCTGAGGGAGGCGTGCACACCAATTGATTATCCAATACTCAGTGGTCATCCCTGAAAACATACATACATGTAACATTCATTATACAGACTGAACAGGTTACATTTATGTACTTAGAAAAAATATACACATATACGTACATATATACACATATACATATATACACAGAGCTATGCATACATATAATATACACATATCCATATGTGTATGTAACAACAAGTAATGAAGAAGGAGGCTACGAATCTGAAAGCAAGGAGGGGGGTCTATGCGAAGCTCTGGAGGAAGGAAAGGATAGGGGAAAACGATGTAACTATGTTATGATCTCAAAAACAGAAAAGAAATAACAGAAGGCAAGAAAGAGAGCCAGGGAGAAAGGCCAGAGAGCAGCACTCCTCCACCAACTCTGCTTTAGCTCCTGCCTCAGTTTCTCCTTGTGCTCCTGCCCTGGCTTTCCTCAATGGAGGACTGAGACATGGAGGTGCCAAACGGAATAAGCCCTGTGCTCTGGTTGGTTTTGGTCTTGATGTTTGTCACAGCAACAGAGAGTGCAGTGGGACCACAGCTCAGCTGAGAAGCCAGTGAAGGTGCTGTCTGTGACATTCTATGGCAGTCTGCTAGTCGAAGTGGTGTTGAGCAGACCCACCATTCTGCTTACTCTCATCTGTGCTCAAGGAAATGGCTCTGCATGGCTTGAGCACCTGAGGGCCAGACAGCCGAGCAGAGCTGGAGGTTTGCCCGTCTACACAAAGTCTAAGTGTACTCCCGGCAGGGAGCTGCACACCTCTGACTCCTTGCCACAATGGCATCTATGGCTGCTGCTTCTTATCCAACTAGTGGCCGTCCAGTGTGTGCTAGGTACAGATTATATTCAACTTCATTGCTGGTCACAAGTTCTTAGACTCCTCAGTGCCCAGTCCTGATAGACAAAGCCCATGTCCCCCTGGAGGAGCAGAAGGTGACAAGTGTGAGTGTTGGGGCTGGCCTGGGCCCATAGGTAGTGACTTTATGGTGGTTTGAATGAAACCCCCTTCTCAGCTCATATATTCGAATGTTTGGTTTCCTGTTGGTGGACTGTCTGGGAAGGATGAGTTTGTGTGGCTTTGTTGGTGAAGGTATATCCTTGGGGACGGCATTCCAGGTCCAGTCTCCTGTTCTCTCTGCCTGCAACTGAGCCCTCAGCCTCTGCTCCGGTTCCATGGCCGCCCGCCTGCCCGCCTGCCTGCCTGCCTGCCGCCACACTTCCTGTCATGATGATCTTGGGCTTACCACTCTGAAGCTGGAAACAAGCCACCAATTAAATGCTTTCTTTTATAAGCTCTCTTGGTCACAGTGTCTCTTCACGGCCATAGAACAGCAGCTAAAACAGCACTGCCATTTTGTGCCACCCGAGGCCTGCATCCCAACCCTCTCGGGCTCATATCAGCCCCACCTGCATTGGTCCCTCTATTGAGACACACAGCCTCTCCATGTTCAGTTTTATTTAAAGACTCAAACACAGGCATCAGCTTTTGCCACTATGTCAATTCCTCTAAAATCACACACTGACATTGGTGTATAATAAAAACATATGTGGGGTTGGGAGCACATGTGTGCATGTGTCTCGGTGTGTGTTGTGCAAAGTACAAAGGTTTCCATGTCTACTGGGCTGGTTTTGGGGTGCCCCGCCTTGTATTTATGCCTCCTCTTGTCTCTCGTGTTCCATCAGTCCTCTGGGGGCTAAACTGTCCTGTCTCCTTGCTGACCCTCTATTCGAAGGGCTGAGAACTACTGAATGAAACCCACGTGGCCACCAAATCCGAGTGTCTGAGTAAGGGCACATGCTGCTGGCAGGGACGGGATGTGAAGGTTCTAGATGAGGTGCTGGCTTCAGTTTGGTAGCCAAGACGTGTCCTCAAGGGAAGATGACCTTAGGAAAGGAACCTCTTTTCTGCCATTGACTGTGGAAAACAGGATTTTGAAGGCTAATGGGCTTGAGTATTCAAAATGCTCAGACCATTGGGCTCATTGTGTATCTCAGGAGGCCCAGCTGAGGATGAGCCCCAGGGCCCTGCTTCTCTCCCCAGGGTGGACCCAGTGTAAACCTGGCTGCGAGAGGATCCAGCTGATGTTTCCCAAAGATTCTTTGATACTTCCCTTAGCTTTCTATGAAGCTGCTCCTTCCTCTGCATGAAGCAGCCGGTGCTTCGTGGAGGACAGCTTCAGGTCAAGTCTGTTCTGTGGGCTCAGTTGACCTTGTTTAGGAGGAAAAGGCCTTGTTCTTATTGTCTGGAATCTGGAGTTAGCTCTGGTTCCACTGAGAACATGTCTCCCCCAGGGTGTAGATCTGTGTATCTCCACGGTGACACCAAGGGTTGAACCACACCTAGATCTTTTGTTCATGGATGGGCAAGTAGTTTATCGGTGACACTGAGTAGATACTGTGGCTGTCATTGAGCCTGCACACAGGGATCCTTATGCTTGACCTAGAGTTTCTAGCTGGCTCAGAACAGTTTTTTATGTCCAGTAAGTGTGTTGTCACCTGGGGGGGTGTGAGACTGTCTCTGGGTGTGCTGGCTTCCATGTGGTAGCCACCCGGCAGTCACAACTAGCTGGTCATATCCCCAAATAGGAACGTTGAGGATACATGGTCTTAATTTTATTATGGAAAGCAGTAATGCCCTCTGCTACCAAAGGCTATACACAGGGCTGTGTGAGTTTATAAAAATGTACACACAGGCTCACAAATTGCTATTTTCGGGATATTTTTGAAAAACAAGAATGTGTTCCTAAGGTGTGACAGTAACACCAGGCCAGCCTCCCGAGAAGCACACTGCTGTGACAGTGGCCTTACAGGGAGGCCTCAGAGCAGACCAAGCCCCTTCCTTTCCAGCGTCTCCGGGCCTGTAAGTCTAAAGTAAGCATCAGGCTCGTGCCTGTCGCTGTACCTTTGGTCTCTAGCAGATGGAGTTTGCCTGGCCGCATAGGGCAAGTTATTTACTTTTGAAAAGGAGAAAAAAACCTTTGCAAGATAGTGGATTTGAGCTGTTGTATGAGCTGCATTTTGGCAGCAAGACGCCCTTTAAGAATGTTATTTTTAGTCATTCTCTCTAAAGCAATCAAAGGAAGCTTCTGGGGTCAGTGTATGCGCGTGCCTGCGTGTGTGTGTGTGTGTGTGTGTGTGTGTGTGTGTGTGTGTGTGTGCGCGCGCGCGCGCGCTTTCTGCCACACAAAAAGGCAGTATCCATGTATCCATTCCTTAATAGGTTTCCACTTTTTAGTCATAATTACTCCTACCAAGATGGAGCTTATGGTTTAGCCTGTTTCCAACAGCCAGGAAAGGCACTCTCCAACTCCATGTGCCCCTCTTGGCAGGCCTCCCCCTCGCCTCGTGGGGCACCAGCCAGCATTTTGACATTACAGATAGGAATTCCTCAATATGCTCCAAACTTCATTTGGGAAATATATAAAACTTTCTTTTGATGTTACCTCCCTTTTTTTCCCCCTTGAAGCTTACCCAAGTTGGTTTCTAGTTTTACAAAAAATCAGCACCAGGTGTATGAAAAATATGCAGCGTCTGACCTATTAGAAATATATAAAGTCTCAGAGTCGTACATTAAAAAGGTGTGCCATAAGAAGGAAGCAATGGGACGACAGCGGCGGTGGAACCAGGCGGTGCTGCTCATTGTCCTGGTGGGAGACAAAGCCTGAGGATTCTGCTCCTGTGCCCCACAAGACCCCACTGGACACCTTGGGAGACTCACAGCCCTTCTCTGAGGCTCCTGAACCATGAGTGCCCTGGCTGTGGGGCTCAATGTCAGGTGACAGAGGTATATAGAGGACCCCGGGAAGGCAGGGAAGAAGCTTGCTGTCAGCCCTAGCATGTGGCCCCACTCTATACCCTCCCAGGCTCCCAACCTTACAGACAGCTAACAATGCTGTAGCCGCCGGGTGGCGTGGTAGTGTGTTTGTCTCCATGGGTAACGTTTTCTGTGCTACTGCTCTCTCTCTCTCACACCCACATGTGCTTCCATCCATCACAGGGTACGGCCTTCCTTCACAAACAGGCCACTGCCCATGTGTGCTTGCAGTAAGGACTTCATGGGAGAGTCATCGCCCCAGTCTGCTTGTTCCTGGTCGGTGCTTTAGAAAGAACCTCAGAAAGAACCTCAGACCTAGGTGAGAAGGTGTCCTCTGTTCACATAGTGTCTTCTTGGGCACTCTACCCCAGACAGCAGAAGCTGGCCAGGAGCAATGGCCCTCAGAAGCTCTCCACAAAGCTGCCTGGGAAGAGACCTGTGCGGCCATTCCTCTGCAGAGTCCCCTTGAACCAGCCATCTTCATGCTTCCTGTGCACGAAGACAATATCACCTTCCTTTAGCTCGATCTCTGCTTCACTCTGTGGAGGGTAGGAGACCACCACACGGTACCTGGGAGGACAGAAGAAACAGCGTGGGAGCCTCAGGGTGGGCTGTCCCTCTAATCCCCTGTAGCCACCCAGCCCATGGCAAGCACTCTTTCCCCTCTCCCTTCCCTCTGAATAAGTTCTTACAGTGTGTGGTTCCTTTTTGCAGTCTGTGAAATTTTGATTTATCTTTATTTTTCAATTTCCCTAAAGCTCTTTAACTTTCATCTAATCTCCCTTTGGACAGTTGTTGGTCATGGAGATATTCAGGAACCTAAAACAATATCGGCCACTGTGGTTGTATGGCATCAGAGCCAGGCCATGGGACTGTATTTCTAAAGACATCGCGTGCTCTAATTGTAGGTCATAGGAACACCAAGCTGAAACGGGCAGGGAAGCTCCTTCCCCACTGGCCAGCTTTCACAGTGCTGTGTGGTCCTGTGCCACACAGGATGCTGCAAGGACAACAGCTACCGACTGGCCAAGCCACGTGTGTCAACTGGTATAGTAGTGGCAAGTCAACCAGCCTGGCTCGGGAAGGCATGGCCCTGGTGAGGAAGCTACCCACTGTTTTATAAACAAGACAGACATGACACATCCACCAAAGTGCCTCTAAGTAACTCCAGAACTATGTCCAACCCACAGAGTAATCTGTTGTCAGCTTGGGGCCAAGAGACGTTCCCTCCAGTGGGCACTGTTAACTGCAGAGACTCGTACTTGGTCACAGGGCCTAGAATAATAAGTTGAATGCTTAGCTATCTATATCTCTATATCTGTCTGTCTGTCTGTCTGTCTGTCTCCCTCTCCAAGGCTCAGGGAATATTACTGAGGTGGTAGGAAGGATGTCAGAGCTGGGGGAGGGTCAGAGCCCTGTGGAAATGCTGCCTTTAAGGCTGATGTAGCCGTAGCACTTTTTTTTTTTAATACTGTTTTTATTCCTTGACAACTTCGACATGTATGTAATGAATCTTGGTCCTTCTTTCCCTCAACTATCGTGCCTTGTCCTCTCTTTCTCCCACTGACATTGTTTCTCTTCCCAAGTCCCTTTGATGTTCTTTCTGTGTGTGACCCAGTGAGATTCACTAGAACTGGACTGTGGCACTCTGCAACTTGCAGCAGCTATGGCACCTGCACAGGGGCTGTACCGTCGAGTCCACCAACATCCTGCCATGCAGGGGCGCCCACAAGGACCCATCTATCCCCAGGGACTTACAGCCTTGATGGTAGCTGGGACAGGGAGAGATGTTTCCTTCATGGTGTAGTCTCTAGTAATATACCAATGCTCCTTCAAATGCCCCCAGGCATGCTCTTGTAAGCAACCCAATGAAAGGTGTTGGATCATGAAATATGAAGGGAGAGGGAACCAGCAGGGGTGAGCAAGGGGGTCAGTGAGAGGAGAGGTGACCAAACTCTAATGGGGTGACTATCAAATTACACATGTGGGCTGTCACAATGAGGCCTTCGACATAAGATTGATATAGGCTGTTTTTCAATTGGTGTCCTTTTAGACACAGCTATAAGGAAGGCACAGCTGTCTTTTTAGCTGCTAGATCTCTATCTAGCCCCTCCTTTTCTTGTCTTCCCTTCTCCTCTTGTGCTCGTCTCATATCTGTCTGGAGGTCTGTCCTGGTGAACTCATGAACTCAGTCAGCCATGGCCTCTGAGGACTGGGGACTGCTCCAATCCTGGGACATGGGCTTGTTCCTTTCTGGCTCTGTGACCTTTGTGCCATAACCTGCCCACGTGCCAGGTTCTCCATCTAAACCTCAGGGCTTCTCACCTGAGCTACTTCGTCTCAGTGGAGGGGGTTGGTGCCCCGTTTGGACTGGAAGGTGTTTGGAGATTTCCTTTGGTGGGATGGCCATTTTAGATTGTAGGACATGCAGCTTCAGGTTGAACTGACTGAAGTCACATCATTGGCCTAGTGCTAATAAGGCCTAGTTCCCCCTTGCTTCTTCTCAACCAGACCTGGGTAACCTGAAGCATCCAAGGCCCCGTGGTCCGGTTTTCAGATCCCTATGACAGACGGTGCCTCTTCTGCTCCTGTCAGCCATGTGCCAGGAGCTGCTGCTGGGCTCTCTGGGTGAAGTTTGAGGGTGCTCTGTGCTCTGGGCATGGCTCTCTGGGTGAAGTCTGAGGGTGCTCTGTGCTGTGAAAGACTTCCTTTCCAAGAACCCGGAGTCTGGAGGTGTGTATAGTGCTAGCCTGATAGACACTTGGCTGCGACCCTGACAGCACTCTTCCTGAGCCCTCCTCCTTGTAAACTGTACTGTGCTCTATACAGAGTTCAGCGTGGCCTCACTTTCCACTCCTACCCTCAAATGTTAATCCTGTAAGAACTACTCTATTCCAGTTCTCTGACCTTTGAACCTTTCTGACCTTCGAATGAGGGCAGGCCCCACATTGTTCCAGACACCAGCATAGATGCCCTTGTAGGAACTAACAACCCTTTCTTCTTTCTGTGAATGTAGGCGCCATTCACCCTTCCTTGCTCCTTTGGAAATGCGTAGGCACTTGGGTGTGAACTGGGGCCCTGTGCTAGACTCTCCTACTCCAAAGTGTAGTTAGTGGTCATCATCTGCAGGGGGTGGATGTGGTTGCACTCCTCTGAGGACCAGCCGCCTCAGATAACATTTGTCTGGTGTCTGCTCAATTCTTGTCAGGACACCACTGCTCACCCTCATCTGCCGGCCTCCATAGTATCTGGGTAGCATGTGGCTGACACCTTTACCCTGTGCCCTAGAGCAGGTGACAGTTGTCTGTGTAATGAAGTTGAAAAGCCAACACTTCCCAGGGTCACTTCTTTTTTCTAGGCTGGAATATGCAGTCAAGAGCTCTGGACCCTTGGTCTCTGAGCATCACTGAACATGGCCGGCTGATAGGATGATGTGGTCTCCTCAGGAGTCAACTGTGTGGCTATGGGCAGTAAGCTGGGGTCAGCTCAAAGAAGAAGAAAGGCAAAGGAATGTTTTATCCACACACCTACAATGTAGCTGGCGCCGAGGCCATCTGGCAGGCTCGGCCACAGCAGGAGGGGGCAGCAGAATTGGCCTCCTCATTGTCATAAATGAGAACTCCTGGGGAAAAATAAGCTGTGAGCACAAAGGCTAACTGATTAAAACTTCAATCAGTGCCTCTGGGATGTTGTAGACCCAGCGCCTAATTATAGTTTCTCTTGGGCTATCTTTAGCCCAACTAAAAAGCCTTTCCTTGCCCACCTCTGTGTAAGACCTGTCCTGATAAACAGATAAAAATCTTTAGAATGTATTAACACAACCCTATTCCTCATCAACCAAAGGGCTAAACATGCTGTAAGGGGGCATCTGAGGCCTGCAGCTGAGATTTCTCTGCCTGCCTGCAAATGGCCCTCTGATGTTTCCGCCAATGTATTTTTAAAAACGCCTTGATTTATGATTTTCCTTTTTTCTTTATAAAAACTTCATGAAGCTGCTTCCATACTGGAACATAGTATTTTGGGAACCCTAAATCTGTGTTTCTGGCCATGGTCACACGACTTTGGTTCCATAATCACCCATCTCTGATTCCCTTTGAGGTGAGGGCTGTGTTTGTGTGTCAGCACTCCCGTCACCTAGGCCGGGGACATCAGGGAATGTGATCTGAAGACCAAGGAGTCCCAGCAGAGGTCTGGGCTGTCAGAAGCTTTTACATCCTCAGAAGGATTTCCTTCAGAAAGAGTCCTGCACTGTGAGGGTGAGGCAAGGAGCCTAATCTTTCTAAGTCTAAGACTTGGAAGGTCTTTGCATGTGCAAGGAGAGCTGGTCCAGACTCAGAAGCTGCAAAATGAGTGCCTCGCACAGGCTGAGGGCCTGCAATCTCAGTCTTTGCTGCAGCTGTCCTAGCTCTAGGAGCTGGGTCACACATCTTCAGTTCCTATCCATTTGGGCTTCCCAGATACCACAGGGTAGCCCACAGCTACTCGCTCGACCGTTGTCCAGATGGAGACATTGATCCCTTTATGTGACAGTGAATACGTCTACAGTTGGTTTTAATGCCAACTTGCCACAAAGTAGAGTCACCTGGGTGGAGAGCCTCACCTGAAGAGCTGTCCTGGGTGCCGAGGTTGATGTGGGAAGGCTCGCCCACCCCAACTGTGGGCAGTGCTTACGGGCAGCAGCCCAGACAGGAAGTGTCTGAGAAGGAAAAACCACTCGTCCTTGGCTTCTTGGCTTTCCCCTTGTGCTGACGTGATCTGCCCTGTTGCTGCCAACTTCTTTGCTGATGCAGAACGTGTGTGTGTGTGTGTGTGTGTGTGTGTGTGTGTGTGTGAATGTATGAACTTGGACTCTGGTCGTCAAGCTGTCTCGGTTGGACCTCTCCTCCAGCTGCTAGCAGCTGTGGAATCATGAGCAAGTTTCTTAGGCTTCTACAGAACATCAGTGGCTTCAGTAGGAAGTGGGGGTGCTGGATTAAGAAGGCTTAAGGGAGTTCAATGGATAATGTGCACAACATACCCAAAAAATGAGGCATGTATAAGCTACATGCAGAGCTGAGCCCCAGCATCTGCGATACTTCATACCTGGCCTTCACAGGAAGCCTTCGTGATTCCTGATCTAAACAGACCCTTGTCTACCTGCTGTCTGATGCCTGGGTGTGGTCTCTATGGTTAGCTGCTGTGTTCTCAGACTCAGGTGACAAGGGACTGAGCTGTGGAGACCTAACAAAAATGCTGTCGTTGCTCTCAGGATAGACTTTATGTTTTTGTTATTGAAGCTGTGTTGTAACCATAGAGACTGGGCAAAGTCTACCCCATCCCCTTAAGGCCTTCCAGACTTTAGTTGTAAACTCAAACACACCGACCCACTCACCAAGGTAGATGCCCTACTACTTGGAAAACTTGGGCAACCTATTAACCCTTAACCTGTGGCCTTGCAGGTCTCATCTCTGTGGCTCAATTTCCAGATCTGTAAAACTCAAGATTGAATTACATTAAGTTGCTAGTTTGTATAAATGGATGAGTATTGGTGATTCTGAATGGCTTGACTTAGTAGACCATATATACCTTGAAGACAGCTTAGAGCGACATTTCATAATACCAAAATGTCAACATTCTGAGGTTCAAAGAAGAATGATTTTTCTGGGTGAGTGGATGAGAGGGGACTCTGGAAGGGTTCACTTGAGGGCCTCAAAGGTTGGGCACCCAGCACTGAGCCAGGAGTGCCCTGTGCTCTGCCACAGTGGGTCTGACAAGCCCAAATTCAGGAAGTGGGCAGACTGGGAATAAATGTGCTCTGGGCCTGGGTTAAGAGGGACATGTGCTAACCCTGATCCCTGGGCAAGCCCATTTCCCCAGTCCCCAGGAAGGTTCCAGAACTCAGGTGTTATCCGGAAAGAGAGGACAGGGATACAAGCCCTCACCTCCTTACCTCTCTCTGGGCAGTGGCTTAGGTTCAGGGCGAATGGAAGCCGTGGACAGAGTTGCTTGCCGGGAGGGGGACAAAGAGAAATTCAGATCTAAGGAGCCTGCTTTTCTGTGCAGCGGCTCCAGCCCAATGGCGCCCTGCATCTCACTCTCTACGGGGCAGGAGCCTGCCCTGCCGTGGATGGTCAATGGGGACACTTCGGGGCCCACGGCACCCTGCAGCGAGGAATCCATGGCCGACTGGGGGTCGTGGGTCGGAGATACAGATGGCGGGGAGCGCGCCTTTTTCTTGGTGGAGGCCCCAGCCAGCAGCTTCAACAGTCCGCTCTTCTTCTCCTTCTGCGGACACACAGTTAACTGATGTTAGTGTCTATGGGAGGACCGGCTTGTCTGCCCCCGCCCCCGAAGAGTCCTGTAAATCTAGTGAGAGGAAGACCGCAGAGGCAAGGCGGGAGGAGCGTCTCAGGCTGGCTCCCGTGGAATGTTTGCAGGTTAGGGATCCTACAGAACAGACTCCTCAGGAACCCATAGAACTTCACGGGCTGGGGCAGAGGAACTCAGGGTGGCTGCTTTGTTCTGCAGGGGAGCTGTTCCTACTGGGGCATCTCATGAGTCTCAGCCACACTGTGGCTTGACTTTTCTGACAGGAAGAAAACTGTAGGACTTGTAGCCCAGCTGAGGGTAGTTCCTCTACACAGGGCAGCCGACAAGCAGGCCTCATTTAAGGAGAGGTCACGGCATGTGTCTTTGAGACAATGTTTAGAACCCCTGGTTGTTTAAACTTTTCTTCATTTAAACAAACAGCAGTGGAATATATGTGTGTGCATTTATGTGAGTGTGTGTGTGTGTGTGTGTGTGTGTGTGTGTGTGTGCGCATAAATGTGTATATGTTAAATATTCCTGGGAGATTGTGGGCCAGGCAGGAGCACTTGTCCCTGGCAATGTCCACAGTTTTACTTAAGTGTTTATTTAATCTAATGTGTGTGGATATGTCTAAACTATAAGTATACAAGTAAACATATAGTATGTGAATAGTATGTGCATATATACATGTATAGTGTGGATATACATACAGTATATATAGTATGCATATGTGTAGTATGTATATAACATATATACTGTGTATAATTTGTATATAGATGTTGCATATGTATAATGTGTATATATGTATAGTGTGTGTATAATATTTGCATATAGCATGAATAATGTATGCGTATATGTGGCTTGTATATTGTGTGCATATATAAAAATATGTATATATAGCATGTATATAATGTTTGTGTCATGTGTGATTTTAAGTCTCAAGATGTGTAGTGTCTCAGGTCCACTTGGCCAGAAACTGAGGCATGATGGTTTGAAGGCTTCTGGCTCTGTTGATGTGCAGTGTTGGGGGTGCTTTGTTGTCAGGATGGCTACCTGGACAGTGGTGATCCCTCCATCAGCAGCCAGAGGGTCACAAAGTCACACCCAGGGTGTCCTTAAGCTCTGCAGTCTCACGGTAGGCGAGCGAGAGAAGCTACTGAGTCTTGTAAAGAGCATTGGGAAGAAGTTGTGTCTACAGAGACTGACGGGACAGAACTTCAGATGTGGAGAGACTACAGTTAATAAGTGCCTTGTCCTGGGCAGTGTAAGCATCCAGAAAAGCCGGCCCTTGCCCACCTCTGTGTCAGAACTAACATCCTGTGACTAAAGGATACAAACTCCTGGAATCTATTAACTTAGCTGACCACTCTTGTCCACAAACCCAACAGCTAAGAATGTCATAGCATTTTAGGCTTATAGAAAAGCTCGCCCCGTATGCTGTAGCCACGTCTCTCTCATATTTTCACTAATATATTTTAAACTTACCTTGATTTATGATTTTCCCTCTCTGTAAGATTACAAAACTCCATGAAACTGCTTTAAATCTATGTTCCCAGGCATGGTCAATCAAAATGGCTTCAGAATAAACTATCTCATGTTCCCTTTAAGTTGAGAGCTGGTTGATTTATTTACTTATTTATTCTATTTTTTAAAAAGAGGCTAAGGACATCATACAAAGGCAACCTCCTGCTAGCTAATATTCTATGTTATTATACCTTCTTACATGGCACGGGACTCCCTGAGCTGGTTTTTCTTCCTTTCTTCCCACCCATGTGGGGGAGAGTGGGGTCTGGGGCATTTAATGCTTGGCCATCCTGTGGTCACAGAGTCTAGCTTTCTCCTAGAGCTTTGCCCACATTTCTTTTGCATTGTGCCTGGCTGAGGGAGCTGTATGGGAAACGAAAACTGAAACCTTTAGTCATATATGCATGCTTAGCTGGAGCATTTTGCATTTCGTTTCTTGGGGTGTAGTACTGCCAAGTTTGGATATACACAGGCCATCCTATTGGTGCAGACAGAGAGGGCAGTGTTCCCGGAAACAAAGAAATGCAGATGGCCAGCCCAGGTCAGAAATGGAAGGACTGCTGAGGACAGGGCAGGCTCTCCAAAAGGACAATAGAGCTTCATAATGGGGTGATCTTGATCTGAGACAGTTTGTGTAGTCCAGACATGCTGCTAAGTGTCTTAGAGCACATCAGCACACAACCTCTAACGTTCCTGAAGCAGGACAATGGACTTTCAGGGAAGGAAGCAGGGGTCATCCAGGTGTCTAGTCTAGTCTCTTGCTTACTCTGAAGGTGTGGTCCTCCTCCACTCCCACTGAGACAGGACTAATCTAGCATTCAGCAAAAACCCTTGACCACTTTGTTTCTTCCCCCATTGGATTACTATTCACTGCCCCGTTTCCAGCTCTCCTGTGGGGCACAAGCTTTGGAAGGGTGGCGCTGTCCCGTTTACTACAGCATTCACGGGCCAAATACAATGCCTGGGACATAGCATGCACTCAATGCTTGCACACATAATGAACTGAGCTCAGCTTTAGAGTTCATAGATGCCTGAATAGAGAACATACTTGGGGTCGTTCACAAGGCACTCTGGGCTGTGAGACCCTCGGTGTCATGTACAGTGAACTTGAGGAAGACAAGTCCCTGCTACCCCCTACTCCCCATCCCCCAGTACCACTACGATTATCGGTGATAAGGTCCAGCTTTAATGGTATGTATCAGAAAAGGGCAGAGTGTTCAAATGTATAGCTTTCCTGTCTCAATTCTTCAGGATTAAAGGTGATGCATGGTTTTCTGTATTTAACTTGGATAGACACTGATATCTTGAATACATGGATTTCTCCAAAACGTTTGTCTTCTGGAGTGGACTTCTGCCAGTGCCTGCAGCTTCTAGTAATCCCTTCGCTGTGGAATCCTTGGAATATAGGCCTGCAGTTGATGGAATGTGGTGGCAGATGTTCCAAACACTTCCCTGGGACACAGATAAGAACTAGCCAAGAGTCACTTTGCTATATGTGGCAGGGACAGACTCACGATTCAGTATTGGAAGCATCACGCAGGAGAGAACAGATTTCACGGGATCAGCTTGGACTGAGGCTTCTGTTTTAAAAGGGTGGCCTGTAGGTTTTCTCCTGGACAGTGATTAAACTAGAGAATGAGTCTAGAAAGATGAGGATTCTGTGTCTCCATCACAGCCATTCTTGTTTTGGAATTAGATCGCTCATCTCAGTGCGCCCAGAGCCAGTAGATGGAACTGAACAGTCTGGCCGGGGTGCAGGGCTGGAAGGTAACAGACTGGGCCAGGCTGGGGTCTCCACCTGGAGGTGTGGTCAGAAGATGCCACTGTCAACATGAACATATGAAAAAGTGCTTCTTCTAGAGCAGTGAGTCTTAACCTTGGGTCGTGACCCCCTGGGGAGTGTCAAATGACCCTTTCTCAGCGGTCGCCTAAGACCATTGGAAAACATATTTACGTTATGGTTCACAACAGTAGCAAAATTATGGTTATGAAGTAACAATAAAAACAACTTTATGGTTAGGGGACACCATAACATGAGGGACTACATCAAAGGGTCACAGCACTAGGAAGGTTGAGAACCACTGAGCTAGATAGAATCTTGGGAGGCAGATAGATGATAGCTCCTGAGAGAACGCTGTGCACATATGCTCACACTTACATATACACAGTATATACATATATAGGTATCTAGTTGCTGCCTGGGCTGGAGAGATGGCTCAGTAGCCCCCGAGTTCAATTCCCAGCAGCCACATGAAGACTTGTTACCATCTATAACCCCAGTTCCAGGGGATCTGCCACCCTTTTCTGGCCTCTAAGGGCATGGGCATGTATGTAGTGCAAACATACATGCAGACAAAGCACCCCCACATATAAAGCAACAAAATATAAAAGAATCATCTGGAACTCCAATATTAAAAGAAACTGGCATGGGGCTATGGATGTAGTGAAGGGGGGAGGGGGTAAAGCACTTGGGTAAATGCAGAAGCCCCCAGGTTCCATTCCAAGCACTTTGAAAAAAGATTTTTTGACATTTGTTGATACCGTGCTGTAAGACATACAAGTGGTAAGATATGACTTTGGATTGTGATTAAGATTGAAGCTTTCATAAAGCCTTTGTTTTGTGGAGTACCTGTATAAAAATGCAGCCAGGAGACAAAGGCATTTGTAGCTTATATAAAGACTCATTGCTAAAGGGCCAATCAGAAACCACAGAAAATTGTCACATGGGATAGAATCTGATGTTTGAATACTAGTATTAGGCTTCTCAGGAACACTATGCACTTCACTAAAATTCATCCATTTAGCTCCTTTATTATCTTTTATTTTGGGGAAGACATCTTGCTATGTAGCCCAGGCTTTACCAGAACCTGCAATCCTCCTGCCACATCCTCCATAGTAGCTGGAAGTACAGGCCTCCACCACCATACCCGGCATGTAAACATATAATCATACAGTCATATACATATAGTCATGTATACATACATACATACATACATACATACATATATACATACATACATGTGTATATACACATATGTAGTCACCCTCTTAGTACAGAGGCAACACGTTGGTCTCATAAATATATATACACATGTGTGTTGCATGTTCACATACACACATATGCTGCTTGGCTCTGCTGGGGATGGAACTTTACTGTGTACACTAGGTAAATATGTTAACTACTGAGCTGAATCCCTGTGAGTTCCTTTATTTACCTACACTGGCAGAGGAGGCCAGGACACCATCATCTTCAAACGGATCTGTCGTATGAACCTTTCTGTAGTAGTGCTTTACCTAGGTTTGTTTGTTTGTACATACCAAACACTGTGGATAAGTGTACCAGCAGGCAGAAAGCTACAGATGACCCTTCTGAATGGCCCATGGTTTGAGGTGGAGCCTGGACACTGCCTCTTCCCTGTTCTAAACCGGTTTTGCTTCTTCTACATTCCGTTTGCTGAGTCAGTCAAACTGATGAGGTATTCCATAGGCTTGGGATGGGGGATGGCACAGACTCAGTCAGGGACTCTTGCCCACCACGTAGGCAACAGCGAGGTCCAGGCAGCCCACAGCGAGGTCCGGGCAGCCCGGGAGATCTTGGGTCTGCAGATCACATGCCATCAGCACAAGCTGAGGTGCACAGAGCCTCTGATAATGGTGGTGATGGGAGAGTGCTGATACCTCATCAGCCTGGAGAAGAAACGATGGAGCACTTAACTTCATTCTGCCAGTGCTCTCAGGTGAAATAGACTCAGATCGTGCTTTGACCTGGGTGACCCTTGAGAACCTGCAGATTATCGAGGAAGCCTGGAAACAACCCCTCTGTCCCCACCATGGCTGCTGTTGTTAGATCCCAGGGTGGAAGTAGACTGGACCAGCATCTCAAGTTTTGTTACTTATTCTGAGCATCAGCTGCCTTTTCACTTAAAGAGGAAGTGGGACAGGGTGGAGGAGTATGAACCAGAGAATATGGTCATTGCTCTCCTACAGAGCAGGAGTTGGTCCCCTGTGAGGGGCAACTGCTAAGGGAAGGGGACAGAGCTGGCCTGGTATGGAGATAATGAAAGGGTGGGATTGTAGGTAATGTGGCCCAGGCTCAGAATGTGTTGAAAGAGCACACTTAAAAGCCAGATGCTTGGGCTGAAGAGATGGCTCAGTGGTTAAGAGCACTGGCTATTCTTCCAGAGGACCTGGGTTCAATTCCCAGAATCCATATGATGGTTCACAACTGTCTGTAACTCCTGTTCCAGGGAATCTGACATCCAACATCCTTACCTAGACATATGTAGGTTGATGTCTTTATGCAAGTGAAGACTGGCACAAGTTAAGGAGAGGCCTGTAGTTGAACAGTAAAAAGTAATGGGGACAAAGTTTCTGTAAGGCAGGGGAGAAGAGGAAAAGAAAGAGAACCGAGATGTAGGCAGAGGATGACCCAGATCCATGTGGCTTGAAATAACAGGTAGTTATGAATATTTCTTAAGGGATAGATTTCTATAGGTCAATTTATCTTACCTAGGTGGGAGGTTTATATCATCAATTGGTTTTGAGTTTATTGTGTGGACATACTGTGGATTGAGAATTTAACAAAGTTAAATTATAAGCTTTTGAGTCTTGATTTTAATGGGTTGCTGGGAGTTTATACTATAGCTACCAGGGGGTGGTTGCTGGGAGTGTGGGCAGAGTCTGCAGGGAGCCCAGATAGGCCAGCTGCGCTGCTGCACCTCTAGTGTCCTGATTTTTACCAGGTAGCTGCGACTAAAGAGTTCCTGGCTGGCAGAGAGACAGCTGGGAGAGAGCAGCTAGCAATGGGGGTAGAGAGACTGCCAGGGCTAGAGGATAGCTAGAGGTAGCGTAGTGTGGTGCCACATTAGAACCAACTGCCACCGAGATGAAAATACCCCGCAGATGCCATGTGGCCCTAGGGTACCGCACTAGTGTGAGATAAAAGATTCCATTTTTAATAATTACTACAATAGGTGACGTCCAAGGTGGGGCAAGAATCTACTAAAAATTTAAGTTTATCAGCCTGAGAGAGTTGAGTTTTATTTTCTAGGTGAGAGAGGGCTGGCACTGTGATTAGTCATGTGGTGGCCCAAGTGCAGGAGCTTTAAACAAAGGAGCAGAGGGGAGTCTGCTCACAGACTCTAGGTCCCCTGCTGTGAAAGGTGCAGGCTGCTCCGGGCCACAGTGAGCTGAAGAATGAAAGCTGCCTGCTTCCTTAACAGATGTTGTTTAGAGTATGATTTATTTAAAAGGCTGGTTTATTTGCTATTAGAATAGATTTATATACAGAGCTTGTCCGAATCATGTGGGGAATTTCACTCATGATTTGGAACTAAGGTAGAAAAAAAAGTCTGTAGCACCAGGCAGAGTGCATACGGACACATTTTATAGAAGTTGTTTATAAATGAAAGGTTCATGCTCCAGGTAGAGAGCTTGACAGACAGACAGACAGACGCACACACATGCATGTGCACACACGCGCGCGCGCACGCACGCACACACACACACACACACACACACACAGAGGAAAAAGTGGATGGTTTCAGTTAGACGGCTCCTGGCAAGGGGCTTGGTGTCACTTCTGTGAGGAGGAAGGCATCGGCACACTGGCACCTCAAAGGATGACCGAGATGCTACAGTGGAGGTGAAGTTGTGGAGATGGAAGGAAAGCAGAGTCTTAAGGACTGAATGTAGCTGTTGCAACAATTCTGAGGAGATGACAGTGACAGAGGTGGTCACAGGATGGCTTATGGCTTAGAAAAGTAGCTCCCAAGCTCCTAAATGCCATGATACTTTAATACAGTTAGTTCCTCATGCTGTGCTGAACCCCAACCATAAGTTGCTACTTCATACCTGTTGCTACTATTATGAATTGCAGTGTCTTTTTGGAGATAGAGGTTTGTCAAAGGGGTTGAGATCCACAGGTTGAGAACCACTGGCTCAGAAGGAAGATGATACGGAGATGTCTGTTGGGGGCTTAGACCTAGAAGCATTACGCTAAGAGGCTGACATAAAGCCTTGCTCTCTGATTGTGTGGCTGGGAGGAGTCTCTGACTGACTTTATGCCAACTTTATCCTAAGTCTGATGATTAACTCAACAGTTTGACTGACTCAGCAGACAGAATATGAAAGAAGCAAATTGTGCTTAGGCAGTGGTTAAGGGGCCTTTCAGATGTCATCTCAACCTGTAGGCCCTTAGGAAGGACAAGTGGCAGAGGCTGGCAGAAGGGTCTGGGGTAGAGAAGGGAGAATATCTTATTCCCCATTAGCTGTGGGAACAGCCATCAGAAAACCTGGGCAGATGCTAATGCACAGGGAGCTGAGACCAGGAACAAAGCTGGAGGCTGTAAGAAACCTTGAGACAAGAGACAAGGGCAGCTGGGGGATGGTGGAGCATACCTTTAATCCCAACACTCAGGAGGCAGAGGCAGGAGGATCATCGCTGAGTTCAAGACCAGCCTGTTCTACAGAATGAGTTCTAGGACAGCCAAGGCTACACAGAAAAACCCTAAAATAAAAAAAGATACAAGGGCCAATGAAGACATGTTGCCCTTAACTTTTCTGAGTCTGTCTCCAAGGCACAAAGCTCTACTTGGAAGCTTTGTGATGATTACTGTATGTCGGAGACCAGGTTGGGGAGAGGGTAATTAAAAGCTACGCCCGGCTAAAATGTTAATGGAGAAAGAGCACAGTTCTGGCTCTGCATAAAAACACAGTTGCTAGAAGAGCAGACAAGGTTTCTAATGGTATAAATATGCAATGTACTTTTTGAGAGGGCAAGGAGATAGAGTATGTATAATGGATAAAGAGACAGAAGTTAACAAGCTAATTAAAAGAGACAGAAAGGTTGGGGCGTGAGATACTGGGTATTTTAAACATTAAAACATTCAGAAATGTTCCCTGGGCAAAAGATAGAAGATGAAAAAAATACTGGTTCATAGAACTGGTGGGGAAGGCCGGCTGTAGGGAGCAGGTGCAATGTACCTGATACAATGTAGCTTTTCTAGGATGGAAACCCAGCGTGCACTGCTTTGCTCAGTGAAGTCTCGTCTCAGTGGCTTGTGGTAGGCTCTGGTGTTGGGCACCGTAGGAAGTGGGAAGGACAGATGACAGGCAGGTACTGGTCCTTCAGAGAAGAACTCTATTAGAGAGATGGCCCAGCAGTTAAGAACACTTGGTGCTCTTGCAGAGGGCACTGGTTTGGTTCCAATCTCTCACACGGAGGCTCGCCCTACCTGCAATACTTCTAAAAAGTATGACGTCCTTTTTTGGCCTCCTCTCCACTGTATGCTGGTGGTGTACTTATGTATACACAGGCAAGACATACCATAAAACAAAAATAAACCTAAACACACACACACACACACACACACACACACACACACACACACACACACACGGATTGTGATCTGAGCAGTTAGCTGGACTTAGAACCAGACCAAAGAGTAAATTGAATGCTGCCTTCTCTTTAACCTGGGTCTAGGGGGGGCTCTAGAAGAGCAGTCAAGTCTAGCAAGGCATGAAGGAGCCCTGGAAGAGCTCCCTCTGAGGGGTCTCAGGAAAATACACTACGGCACTGCTGTGGCCTTTGAGAAGCACAGGATGCTGTGGTAGCTTGGGAGTGGGATGGAACTGGATGCCCATGTCATTTATGGTTGGCTGTTTCAAACTAGTTATGTACCCACTCTTATCCTTGTCAAGGCCCGGGTCACTGCTGCCTGCCTGTCTAGCCAGCCATTGTGCGCTGTCATTACTGTTTGTTACCAGGAAACTTTCCTATGCCAGAGTTGGCTGCATAATCCTTTATGCTCTGTGTTTTGGTGTTCTCAGAAGCCAATCACAAGAGAGGTCCAGTAGAGCTGCTTCGTATAGTTAGCCACAATAAGTCTGGACCTGGACCAGCCACCCAGCAGCACTTCCCGCACCTGGGTATGAGCTTTCATGTTTTTTGTCTTCATAAGCTGCCCCTGGGATGGACTCCGACACAAAAGAAACATTGGCATCAATATAAGAAGCCATTTGGGGGGTTGGGGATTTAGCTCAGTGGTAGAGCGCTTGCCTAGCATGCGCAAGGCCCTGAGTTCGGTCCCCAGCTCCGAAAAAAAGGAAAAAAAAAAAGAGCCATTTGGAATAAGACTTCCATGTTGAGTAGGGGTTGACTAAAGTTCCCAAGACCTCCCTGGGAATTGACATCCTACTTGGCAGAAAGAATCTTGTAGATGGGGAACTGACATCCTGGTTGGCAAGTTAATGTTAGGCAGGCAAGTTTCCTGCCACAGTTGAATACCCCAGCCAATGGAGCAGGATAACTGTAAAACAAAGATATATTCCCAAGGAAATCCCCTACCCCTAAATCCTGGTTGGTGGAATAACTTGGCAGAGATGTTTACAGATTTCAAGCTTAAAAGCCCTATAGGATTCTGGCTCATGGTTGCAGTCAATGCCTGAGTCTGGTCTGAGGTCCTGATTGGTAAGTCCTAGAGTGAATGCTCAATAAATTATCCCTGTGTGACTGAGATTGGTGTTTGTGTGGTTTGCGATGTGACTCCTGGACTCCAACAATCCTTCATTCCTTTGTATGTAAAGTGGATACATGAGTTTCTAAACAGAAAAATGATACTGGGAATATTTGAGCACTTCCTATGAGTCAGGTCCTACTAAAAATTAGCTCCCTGAATCTTGTCATTTTGTCTTCTTCTTTTGGTGTGTGTGTGTGTGTGTGTGTGTGTGTGTGTGTGTGTGTGTGTGTGTGTGTGTGTGTGTGTGTGTGTGATATGCCCATATATATGTGGGTACATGGACCACTGTGTACTCATGTGGAAGTCTGAGGGTGACATCAGATGTGTCCTCTGTGGGTCTTTACCCTAGACACTGAGACAAGGCCTATCACTGACCATGAAGCCACACTGCCTTGTCTGGGTGACCACCTGGATCTTCTCCTCTCCACCTCTTAGCACTGGGGTTACAGGTCATGGTACTGTGCCTGTTTTCTTCCTTTCTTCCTTTCTTTCTTTTTCTTTTTCTTTTTCATGTAGGTGCAGAGGATCCTGAGAACTTGGTATCTCACAGTTGCTTAGCAAGCTCTTTACCCATTGAGTCATTTGCTTAGCTTATAGCTCACTTAAGAAGCCTGAGAGGATGAAAGGAGGGTTGGAAACAGTAAGGAGCAGGCAGAGTGAGCTAAAACCTTAACTATGGCTCTAGTGACTCACCACGAGAAAAAAGTCAGCTGTACATGAAGAAAAGAGCCTTATCAAGCTCACAGTGTTAGAGGCTGGGGAGCAGGTGGGCCCATCAGTTCTACCCCTGGGGAGGGCCTCACGGTTGATCATCATAGTGGACACACAGTGAGGGGAGAGAGCAGATGGTAAGTCAGGAATCCAGAAAGATTTTCAGGGGTCATAGTACTCTTTTTTATTAACTTGTCATGGGAGTTAGCCAGGGCCCCTCAGTAACCACACTAGTCCCTTTTGAGGACAACACTCTGAATGACCTAACCACTGGCTCAGAGGTCCCTTCCTCTTGGTATGGTAATGGTAAGGACACAGGTATTCAGTAAGTGACAGGCATCCCTCTGGGGCCCAATTTGCAGTGGGAAGGCTCCAGAGAGTGACTCCTGGTTCATGACTCCAGAGTCTCAACAGGCTTTCAATGCCTGTGAAACAGCAGCCCAGGCACCGCACACATCTCACGGGCTGAGACTCCAGATGGAGCAGGTCTCTCCACAGTGGTAGAGGAAACTTCATGACAGCCAGTCAGTGGAAGCCAGCTTCTGCCCGCTCTCGGTATAGGAGCTTGCCTGAAGCAAGCAGAGCCTTTCATTAGGCTCTGGTGCCTCTGTCAGTGTGCATTTCTGTTAGGACAAGTCCGACTGCAGGAAATACAGTGCACTTAGCTCATTTAAGTTTTGCAGTGTTCTTATCTTTTTGTTGTCTTGTTTTAAGTAACTATGACCAGAACTCACTTAATAGAGACAAATCGGGGAAGGGCAGATTTGGTTCCCTGGTTTAAAAGGTTTAGTGCATCAAAATTTGAGCAGAGCATCATGACATCATGGCTACAGGGGCCATGGTGGAGTCTGCCTTTATTTTTGGTGGATGGATGAATACAAAAGAGGCAGGCATGATAGATAGTCTTAGCATGCCCCAGTGACCTACTTCCTCACACTGTGTCTCTCCACCTTTCTGCATCTCTTAAGGGTGCTACTACATTAGGAATCTATTGATGAGCTAACACTTTTGTTGGGTCAGAGATTTAATCATTTAACTATCTGAAAATAAGATTATAGGATATGCAGAGGAGTTATTCACTATTCACTCCAGCATTTCTTAGTCCAATCAAGTTTGTAGTACAAATTATTCTAGCTAGGAATTGAATCGAGGACCTCACGCATGCTAAGCCCATGTCCTACTACTGAGCCACATACCCTTAGCTGCGGTTTGTCTAGTCTGGATACCACAAATATGATGTAAATAATTAAATGGCTCCTAAAAATATAGATGTTGCTTTATGTCACGCTGTATCAGACATTCAGCTGGGATTTACTAATTTAACAAAACCAAGCAAGAACTTGCTGTTCTTCTGGAGAACTCAGGTTCAATTCCTGCACCCATAGAGCAGCTCACAGTCATCTGCATTTCCACCTCTTGAGGGTGTCTAGTGCCCTCTACTGGTCTTCTTGGGCACCAGGCTCACAGGTGGTACACACACATACGTGCAGGCACACACAGTGATCCACATACAGTGATAAAATTTAAAAAGCATATCCATTTTATTAATGTGCAACTTTGCTTTTCTTTTAATATATGGTAAAACTATATGTATGCCAGAGAATCATTTTAAAATAAACTTATCATTTATTATCATTAATAAAGGAGTGAAATAATTAAGGCATAAAAACCAGCCCTATCTACCAGCCTTTGTAATCTCTGGAGACAAGAATGTTCTCTAAGTCTTTGAAATAGTCCTGTGGGAGGCAGTGACAGAGGACACCCCAGAAGCCCCAAGCCCGAAGGACCACCACAGCTCCTGGCCTATGAATGGGGATGCTGCAAGAAACAGCCACGAGAAGTAGACCTTTCCAGGTCAAACTTGGGATACAGGTAGAAACACCGAGCATCCTTCTTGCTAGCAGCACACACAGTGTGTATGGTGACCTGGAACTCGAGTTCATGAGAGGCAAGAGATGCAGCCCTCGGTTAGGCCCAGGGCCCCATGACTGGGTGTCCCCAGGGCACTGGCATAGGAGTCACCTCCCACCAGGACGCTGCCGCTTTCCAGTTTTCTGGCTGTGTTATGGCTGCTTGCCATGGTCTTTCTGACTGCCCTTTGCCTAACCAGGTTGGGTATGTGTCTAGGGCCCTGTGCCCTCTGCCCTGATATTGACATCCCTTCTCATGAAGCCTGGACCCAGGCTCAGCTCCTCCCTTCTCCAGTGGGATCATCCCTACCCAAATGTCTCACATGAACTTTTGATAGCTATAAGATCTTCTAGATCAGCTGTTCTCAACCTGTGCGTTATGACCCCTTTGGGAGTCAAATGCCCCCTTCACAGGGGTTGCAGATCAGAAACGCTGCACAGCAGACATTTCCATCTCAATTCATCACAGCAAAATTGCAGTTATGAAGAAGTAACTAAAGTAATTTCATGGCCGGGGGATGACCACGTAAGGAACTGTGTTAAAGGGTCGCATGGGTAGGAACGTTGGGAATCACTGTTATAGCCACACCACACCATGGAAATATGTTCCGATGTCTGCTACTCACTTCCAGCTAGAGAGAGCCAGAGGTGAGGACATCCTTGGTCCGAGGGGCAGAGGAGGGAGTGGGGCTAGGGTGGAAGGCAGAGGCTCAGATCCTAGGCAGGGGTCTATGTCCTTATATAGGCGCAAATTTTCCAGTTCCCCCTCTAGTCCTTAAAAGAGAACAGTAGCCTAAAAACTGCAGATTGTGGGTCTCAGCTTGGACCCTGCAGTGCCACTGATGGACGCCCCCTGGCATGACCATTCGGCTGCTCTGGGTAGCATAGAAGTGGCCAGCGGAGTTTAACACACAAAATATCGCTTCCCCACCTTTTTGGACATACAGTTTCTCTGCATAGCCCTGGCTGTCCTAGAATTCACTATGTAGACCAGGCTGGCCTCAGATTCATAGCGATCCACCTGCCTCTGTCTCCCGAATGCTGGGGTTGACAGGTGTGCTCCATCATCCCTCAGCAATAGTTGGCCCTTTAAGCTTAGTCCTGAAAGTCAAAGACACCGTCCTTCTAACGCACTCTGAAGGGTGCCTGGGCTCACCCAGAGTGATTACCAGGCTTTGAAGAATCTGGAAGTTCTAGACATCACATCCCTGATGCTAGTTGTGCAATATTTATGTCATGAATGCTAGGACTTGACACAGAAAAGTACTCCTCATCCTCCACCAAGATACAGTGTCCACACTTAATGGTCATACCATCTTCTGCCCTACCAAAAAGGAAGGGTGGGCCATACAGCCCAGTGACATCTTTCCTTGTTATTTCTCTTCTTCTCAGGTCCATAGGACATCTTGGTTGGATCTTGCTACTTATTACCTCTTGACGCCTCAATTGCACCCATTGTGAAGGATGTTAACTCACAAGCCCTGGGAGAGTACTGTGGGGCTCAAATGGACTCATTCGCCGGCAGCATAGCTCACCTGGGAGAAGCCACACTTCACCTGTGTGTAAGTCATCCACAGTAGGGTTCCTTTACAGAGGCTTGGCACCACAACGGTGTGCACATAAGGTTCCCTCCTCTTCAGGAAACAGTGTAGGTGGCACTTAGTCATTGCTTCCACCCTTGGCTTTTACTGTATAGGAAACGATCACTTCTGCTGAGCCAGAGGGAAAGAGCCCGAAGACAGTCTTTCCCTCAGACCCACGGCAGAGGCCACGGCAATGCTTCCAGAGTTGGGAGCGGAAGCAGGGTCTGCATCCGATGCAAGCACAGGGCTGCCAGGTCCTCAGGTCTCAGGGCAAGCACAGCAAGCACAGAGTTGGGAGTGGGGTCTCAGGTGGTTCAAACCCTCTATACATTCAGAACTGGCTGGTTAATTTGACAAGTAAGGAATCACAGTAGGGGCTCTGCTGAGTAGACAGCAGTGACTGAGGACAACCTTGCTCAGCCCAGGGGAAGCTGAAAGCAAGACTCCCTGGGCAAACAAGTATGGCAGATTTCATTTTTATACTTCATTTTTAAAAAAGCCTCGAATGCCAACTGGTCAACTTGCAGAGAACAAGAGACCCTGGAGTGCTCAGCCCTAAATGGGACACACATATGATCCCTTCCCATGAGATTCCGGGATCTTTAAGGACTAAAGTGTGAAGCCAGAGCATCAGGGAAACAGTATTTACTCAACACAGCAAGGCTGTATTTCATGGAATTCACAGCAGTTGTGACAATATGCAAAAGACCTGCAAAAGCTGCAGCCAGAAAAAAAAAAATCCCCGGAGGAGAGGTGATGTGGGGGGTAGGTGGGCATAAAACCCTACCAGTAACTGCAGGGAAGGGTCAATTTCTTTAATGATGTGACTGCTAATAGATTGAATATGAGTCAGGGCAGCCCCGTCCCCAACACTAGCTGGACAACGTGAACTTGGGCAAGGAAAAGTAAAGAAAGAATCTTGGCATCTGCTAGGAAGGGATGGGAGGTTGAGGGAATATATTCAAAATATGTTGTATGAAATTAATAAAAATGTTGTGTAAAAAAAAACATTGAACCAGAGAGAACTGTAGCAATCAGAACAATCAGTGAAGGTGACAGAGCCAGAGTTGGGACTGATCTGGGGCCAGTGGGAAAATTCCCACCACAAACCTCCAAGCACAGGGCCCCTCCCTTCCAGGAAGAAAAAGATGGTTTAGTTCCTGGAACAGCTGCAAGCCAAACTGTCACACAAAGCTACCTGTGGCTTCCACTCCCCCCCTCCCAAAAAGTCCCCAACAGTACACTGAGTCCGATCTGAAAGTTTTTTCGCTCCACCAAATGCACACAGTACCCTGCCTAGTTACCATTGTGGGTAAATTCTGCCCCAATTGTTTGAATTCTGCCCCAATTGTTTGCAAGGTATATAACTCCCTGTTAGAGTCTGCTCAGGGTCATCTCCTCTTGAAGTGGGACGATCCCAACATGCTGGAATGATTAAACTCTTTATTTTTGCATCGATCACTGCCTCTGTGAGTCTCATTTCAGGAGGTCCCGGTAGAGGTTCAATTTGGACCTCACAAAGGAACCTGCAACATTACAGAGCTAAGAGGGCACCTGAGAAAATTCAGCACATCCTCTTTTCTAAATATGACCCAGTACTGCCTCCCAGATCATTCATGTTCTTACAAAGGGGCCTTGGTGTTCCCCCCACCTAGCATGCCTCTGGGGTAGAGCACAGTGGACACACTGTTATGAGACAGTCATGGGACAGCCATGTGACGACAGTGTTGCAGGTACGCATGCTCCAGGAATTTGGATGCCCTGACACAGGCTGGTGTTCTGACTTGGTACAGATGGGGCTCCAGCTGGCAGGGGGTGTGAGTTACCAGGCATTGGGGTGCATGCCTACAGAGGCCTGGCGAAGTGACTGAGCTTTGGAGCAAATGATTAGAGCTGACTTCAATACATCCCATGAGATTCCCCAGGGTCAGGGTGGACCTGCGTGGTGACCTTTGATCCCAGCCCTTTCACACACACTGCATTTCTGATAAGCAAATGGATGTAGAACAGCAATACACAAAAATGTACATCCTGACAGATTTTCTTGGAAATATTTCTACAGAAATATTGGAAACATGTATAATTGAAGACATATAGTCATCCAAATAAGAGATGAGGATTCTTGGAGGAAAGATGCCAAGATCCAAATTCAGTGTAGGTTTACTGGAAACAAGCTAAATTCTAGATATTTAATATAATCCAACCAAATGGTCGGTCACACAGACCAAGACAGAATTTACCACTGATAGTATGGTTAAGAGATTGATCTCGATTTTAAGGTCTCACCAGGAATGGAGGTAGGTAGAAGGATTTTAGTAGGGAATTATTGTTTGACAAGGCCTCATTATGTAGTTCTGGCTGTCCTGCAGACCAGGCTGACCTTGAACTCAAAGAGTTCTGCCTGCCTCTACCTCCCAAGTACTGGGATTGAAGGTGCGCACCATGGAGCCTAACGCAGTAGGATTTTATTGCTAGGACACACATTTCAGATAATCTCTGGTTCCAATTTCAAGTCAGGGGAGGGGGGGTGGGGAGGGAGGCCGGGAGGGAGGGAGGGAGAGAGAGAAAGAGAGGAGAGGGACGGCGAGGGGTAAAGAGAAAGGGGAGGACAGAAAGGAGAGAGGGAAATGAGAAACATCTCACAGGAAGTGAGCACGTGCCTCAACATGGTATCAGACCACATAACACCGCTTCCGGTAAAGCTCCCTTCAGCCAGGCAGCTCAGCTCCCTCTGAAGTATGGATCCCTTTGTGGTCCTGTCCTCCTTGAGTTGGGTGACACAGTCAATGACCACCTTGAATTTCCCCAAAGTTCTCAGTCATTCAGAGCTTTTCAGTTACCTGCTGGAGGCTGGGTGGAGAATTCAAGAACCCTTCAGCATTTGTTAGACCTTACCTTTGAGTCTCTGATGCAAGCCCAGCTTCACCTGAAGGCCCCAGTATTTCATGTTAGACTTCACTTAGGAATTTTCTGAAGGGTCTGATGTTATGTCCACCTAAAGCATGACCTAGTTTCACAACTTGGGCTGCCCAGTAATTCACACCTGAGTTGCCCAATACCTTACCACAGGGGTCACCTAGAACCTAGAGTCTCCCCTTTAGAATAAGCCACAATTGCCCAAATCTTCCATATATGTTAACCTATCAGTCCTCACCCTAGCCTGTAAGACACTGTGGTAGCACCCCTGATAAACCCAGAGAACCTCTTTGGGGTGTCAGTGACCCAGCTTCTGGTGGGTAAAGCAGACTTGAGTTGAAGGGAAAAAAACCCCACAAAAGCCTTCATTGCATTAATAGTCTATTTCCAAAACTTTTATTTTGGTAAGAGCTCTTACCATGAAATCTGCCCTCCTAGGAATTTTCTTTCCTCTTTGCTGGAGACAGAGGCCAGCTCCTTCTTGCATACTTGGCCAGCTACACTCTCACCAGCTCCTAACACAGCTCAGGGTGCACGTGACACAGCAGGTCTCTGGGACACAACGTAAATGAGCATAAAGTTTCAATGAAACAAGATGGATACATTTCTAACAGCTCAATTTTACCCCCACAGGTGTCTCTGGTAGGCATATGGCTCTTAAAAAAATAAGCTGGGCAGAAGAAAGAGCTCCTAAGACAGTCACTCCCAACATCACCCAGGGTAAGCCAGGTCCTGGTCCTACATGCCACTGTTCATCCTGCTTGACCTTCCCTCAAGGAGACATTTGGCAATGTCTGGAGATACTCTGAATTTTCACAGTGGAGGAAAACTCCTACAATATCATTCTGCAGGCAAAGCACCCACCCACAAAAAATAAAAACAAGTAAACCTAAAAGAATTCCCTTTGAATTTGTTCTTTGGAAATTTCATACATGTATACAGTGTATCTTGGGCATCTCTCTCGTGTCTTCTTTAACTTCCCCAAGGGCGCTTCCCTGTCATGCCTCCCTTCCAACTTAACGTCCTCTTATCAGTTAATTAATTTTTACCCACTGGTTCCAATTAATGCGACCCACATGCACACGCTGGCAGGTGGTCAGGTGTGCCAAGCTCACATACTTTTGTAAACAGATGGGAATCCTTCCCACCAGAAAGGCAGCAGCAGGCAGACTTAGTATGTGTTGGGGAGAGAGCTGACTCAGTGCGTGGGCCTAGTGTTCTTGAGAGCCTGACAAACTGAAGCTGTTGTTTGCATTGGCTCACACTCCATTCCAGGCACGACAGCGTACTTTCTGGCTCTGAAGGATGAAGGGAATTTTCTCCTTATCTGTTTGTGTTTCTCAAGGGAGCCCCATTCCAGGAAACATGCACACTCAAGCAGGGTCAGCAGAGTGCTGGTGAGAAAGGGCTCAGGAGCCACCACCCTGCTGTTGCCTGCTGAGCCAGTGACTCGGGAGCCTAGCCAGGCACCCGGAACTACTGCCCTTTTCTGACATTTCATCTCTAAAGGACCCTTAACTGGCAACTTAATATCTCCTTAAGCAGTCACCACAGTGGGGTCACATGTGGTTGTTATTTCATTAAAAGGATTAAGGAAAGCTAGAAACAAAAAGCAGCCGAGATATCAGGGTCCGGATGCTCACAGGGCTACACACTTCTGAGGCTGGTCTGCTCTCTGGTAAGTCACTAACCGAGGCCAGAGGGAACAGGACACCCTTCCCAGACCAAGTACCACAGATGGATCGTCCACACGGCGCCTGCCTCGGAGTGGTCCAGAGACTCTTAACTCCTGGTGTAGAACTGTCTCAGCAAAGGAACATGGGAAGAAGTTTAAGATGTGCTTCATGGAGAGGAGTTTCTCATTAGCTTCTCAAGTCCTCCCATTGGCTGTTCTAGACATCGTTGGGGTCCCCACACCCTGTGCATGGCACAGGACCACTGCACATCTCAGCCAACTGCTTGTCCTCTTCTGGGATCCATGGTCAGTGATAGCCCAGTCAGATGAGTTAATACAGCTCTGGGCTAGAGCGTGGAGCTAGGCTTGACCCTAGAAGGTGTAACATGATGGATAGATAATGAGCAGAGGAGCAAAGGCCAGCCACACCTATGGAGGGCAGTGTCAAGCCAGATGTAGTTAGTGGTGCACACCTGTAATCCCAGCACTGGGGAGGCAGAGGAAGGTAGATCTCGATGCATTTGATCCAGCCTGGTCTAGATAGTGAGTTCCAGGACAGCCAGAACTATATAGTGAGACCCTGTCTTGAAGCCCCTTCCATAGACAGACAGACAGGGCATATGTACATGTGTGTCTCTTCTGGGTTACAATAAGGAAAAGGGTGAATTCTGAAAACCACATCAGAGAACTCACCATGAGCAGTAATGAGCTCCTTCAGACAGGATATTGTCCTGCTGTGTATTAACTGTCAACTGGATTTTGAGTAACCATATTTATTAGACTGGTCTATGGGCATGTTAGTGAGGGGTTATTCTGATTTTCAGTTGACATGAGGCCCATTTAGGTGGAAATGTAAGTTTGGTTTTTTTCCCCCAGGAAGTTGGTTGTGTTGGTTGTGTTTTGTTGGGGCAAACACATGAAGGAGTGTTTAGCTGAAACAGACACAGGCGAAGGGTTGTTCTGTTAAAGTAAGCACGAGGATACTCGCTGTCTAGAGAGAGTATAAATAGGACTCGAGGGACCGTGGGAAGGGCTTGACTTACTTATATAGCTAACTTGTTGGCCTAGCATCGCTTTTCGTCTTCATTTCGTTAAGACATAGCTAAGAACTTTTCTTGGTGTTCTTGGTGGTCTTGATCCCCCCTGCTGACTCGTACTGATTCGACTGAGGCCTGGCTATTCCTCGTGGGTCCTGACAGCACTGCTCTTATCCTGATTCTAGCCAGCTGCTCTACTGTTACATCCATGAAATGTTTGTGGGTAGATCGAGCTGCCGAGGGTGCCCTATGCGCAGAACTACTGAGTTCCTGACAACATGGATGGAATTTGCTCTGTTCCTAACCAGGTCCACTTCCCTCATATCCTTTTCCCCCCACTATGTCTGGTGAGTGGTGGACTAGAAGGGAGGTTAAAGCATTTAAGAGCCATCATAAAAACAGACTAAAACACAATAAAGCTACAGCCCAGCCTTCTAGGGCAGCACCAGCCCTGGGCAGGTGAGCCCGAGAGTGAGCACTCCCACCCTGACTTTCCACAGTGAGAGACTGCCACCATAAGATGAACAAACCCTTCCCTCCTCAAGGTTGATTTGGGCGAGAAAGCCACAGGAAGGTGCCTGGAATGGGTGTTAGTCAGGAAGCTCCAACAGGGCACGCTCAGATTCTCTTTACTTTGCATAGCTTACAGATGCTTCCCAACCCTGCCTTTCCTGACCAAGACAGCAGGCTCCTAAAGTCACCCCCTTGCCTTCTAGTGACAAGTCCTGGGTCTTTTGATGAAGACTGCTTGTGGCCTGTTCACTAGAGCCTTGCCTCCAAGATGGGACAGACCAAGTCTTTATAGTTGAGAATGTGCACTGGGCTTAACCCCAACAGTCCTAGGCTTGCCACCTGCCAGCTGTAACCCCTGCTGTCAACATAGTCTACATTGACCACCTTCATACGGCAGGACACTGCACATCTGCTCGTGGGCTCCCTGTATCCCATGCACAGCCTACAACAGGCTTTGAGCACCTACCTGACTAGGTGCAGGCTGTGTACAAAGCACAAGAGAAGTTGCCTGGAGATGAAAATGGACACCAAGCTCCACACAGATGGAGCTGAAGGACTCAGCCTTGCTTTCTCAAGTGTGTCAGGGAATTCTGCTTTCTGGCCATCATAGATGTGTGAACCTTTGGTTGGTCTGTGCTGGTACCGTCCTGGTCAGGTGTTTCTGCATTCATATGAGTGCCACTGACTTGTACAGAAGGTGTGGGCTTATCTTCATTCACAGGGAAGCTTAGAAGACGTCACTGTGATGTAACTGAGCTACAGTGGTCCCATTCCCACCGACAGCCTGCTGGGTGGTCATTCATGGAGGGAGTGCTAGTGTCTTTAGGCAGCCTGGGCTGTGGTTTGAGGACCACTCCAGCACATACTGCGCTGCACTCTACAAAGTCTGCTCACTCTCAGCCCTACAGAGAAAGCACCCGCAGCAGATCCACTCACACAAAAGACATCAGGAAACTGGTTCTTATCCCCCAAAGGATGAGGTAGCCATAGAGGGCTCTGCCTCAGGTTAAGCACCCAGGACTCAGGGTATGCAAGCCCTGTGTGACACAGGTGGGTCCAAGCCCTGTCTCCTGGTCAATTCCTATATGCCAGAAATATGCTGAGGTAGTGCCCTGTCTCAGGAAGGAAGATACTTTTTCCTTTCCCTCGTGTGTGTGTGTGTGTGTGTGTGTGTGTGTGTGTGCTCGCGCATGCCTGTGCGTACGTGTGTACATATGTATATGTGTACTGTACAAAGCAGCAGCTGCTGCTGTCTGAATTCTTGGGGTAGAGAAGAGGCATGACATGGGCCAAAAGGCACAGAGACTCATGCTTGTCCCAACAGAGGCTCGAGGTTGACTCCTCTCTCTAGCAACACTACTGTAGCTTCCTAGGCCAGAGCTTATCACTGGTGTTCCTCTTATACCAGAATGTGACATGTGTCTGGTGGTTCCGAGGAACCACTGTTAACCTGGGTTAACTAGGGAAGGAAGTTCCCCATGGCAGCCACTGGGGATTATTGAAACTCGCCAGGAGACTCTGCTCTGAGTTCTCATGCTATTTTGCCAGGTAACCGCCTACTATCTGCTTTCTAGGCAAGGGAACCTTTTACTTCCTCACCTCTTTGGGATCCAGTGGGACCAGGTAGCTAGCTTTGGTCAAGAGCTTGAGGCAAGTTCTTTCGAGGAAGGACACGAGAACAAAAATTTATAGTATTCATCTTTTCTCTGTCATCAAAAGAACGTTTGCTGCCAGTATTATAATGTATCAGGTGAAAGGACGTGTGGGGACCGTTCAAGAGCTGATGTGAACTGGCACTAATAATGGAGACATAGAGCATCTCTGTGGTCCACCAGTCAAACTGTTTCTCAGGCATTCAGGAACTGTTTTGGAAGGACTAGGAGGTGTGGCCTTGTCTGAGGAGGTGTGTCACTGGGTTTCAAAAGCCCACACCATTCTCATCTGGTTACCTCTGCCTCCTGCTTGTGGATCAGATGTAATCTCTCAGCTACTGCTGCCTGCCTGCCTGCCTGCCTGCCCGCCCGCCCATCCACTCTCTCTCTCCCTGCCTGCCCTGCCCGGCTCTGCCTGCTGCCAGGCCTCATCATGATGGTCATGGATGGCATGGTGCTTATCTTGGCAACAGAACTAAGACAGAGGTCAAGTGACCAATGGAAGCTTGGTACTGATAGTGGCCTTGTATCTTGTATGTTTCCTGTGTCTCACCAGACCTAGTGTGCATAGCTGGCACGGACAGACCTAACAGTAAATGGAATTCCCATTGTGCTCCCTGGCTCACGGGAATGAGGGCTACTGCGGTGGGGGAGCCAAGTGTCATTCCACAGGACTGCCTCTACTCAGACTGGAAACCACAGGCAACTCAGTTCTGCATTCTGCAAGGTCTACTGAGGATCAGTGCCACTGCTGAGAATGGACAGGGAGGCAGAGCAGGAGGCAGGCTCTGACACAGGCTCGCCAATCTGCCATCGACCTGGTCATTAAATAGTCAAATGGGTGGAAAACTCAGAAGCCCATGGTGAGCTTACCCTGGTGACAACGAACACTGCACCTGCTGTGGCAGCTCATACGCTGCATCCCAGTCCCTGATGTACAGTGGCTGATTTGACAAGGATTTCTTAGTAAAAACACCGAAGGCTGCCTATCAGGTGGCGAGTCAGCAAGAGGCCATCGCTATCTTGTCTGAGGCCCTCACTTTTCTAGCTCTGTATGGTAACACGGTCCTCGTGGTCTCCTTTATTTTCCCTTCCCTGCCTATCACACCAGCCCATTACAGTGAGATGACCAAGTTCACTGGCCTCGCAGCATGACTCTGATGAGAGTCACCTTATTCTCCATCCACTTATCAATTGGCCTCAGGTTTTGAGCAAGGTGTTGAACTGAGGCAGCATCACTGGTCCATCCTGCAGTGCCAGATGCTCTGCTTCACAGGTCGATGGAGCCCAAAGGTCAGTGTGGATGGATATGCCTCAGGCATATCCGGTCTTTACACTTCTGGAGCAATACCCGGCATTCTTTTTAAAATAACTGTTCTCTGAGGAAGTGCATCTTGGGGTCTGTGAGAGGTGGCTCAGCAGTTAAGAGCATTTGTTCCTACAGAGGACCTGGGTTTGATTCCCAGCACCCACAGGGTGGCTCACAACCATCTGCAACTCCAGTTCCATGGCTTCTGATGCTGTTTTCTGAATTCTGAGGGCACCAAGCTCACACACCATAACCATGCACGTGAGCAAAACAGTTATACACATAAAGTAAGTAAATTTTAAAAAGTTGTTTTAAAAAGAACTAGGTCCTGTCCTTTTATTATCCTGTATAGTTAACTGGGAGCCACCAAGACACCATGCAACCTCAGATACCTGCTGTCAAATCAAAGTGGATATCCAAGGTTGGTTTGAGTAGGCCCCGAGGCAAGAGTAGTTTATGGAGCAACTGAGACTCGTGGTTCCTTGGTGCCTCTGTCCATCCCCACACCAGTGGCCCTGGCCTGGGCCTGTTCTGATAATCACATGACTAAGAGAAGCTGCAGGCCTGGCTTACCAGTTTCTACATGTCATGCAGACACTGCCCTCCAGTGGACAGCTTCAGTACTGCATCCTCCTGACATCTGAGTGCCTTAGAAGGGGAACAGGTTCAGTGGGCAGTGCCCCCCTTCAACCCCATCCCCGATATAGAGGGTGGCCAGATGTATGACTGAGCAGTAGTTTACAGCCATGCTCAATGACTTAGCTCTTGGAAAGAAATCTGAAAACGTTATGAGAGTATTTGCTCACTAAAGAGTGGCCTTAGCCACAGACATCCATTATGACGTGGATAGGACAGCCTGCTAGGTGTGGATACTAGGCAGCCTTTCTTTAGCCACCTCAAACTGACCAGTTGGTTCAAGGGCAATGGACGCAGGGATGGAGGAAGGTCTGAGTTGGATAAGCACCATGAGGTTGTACTCATCAAGGACAATTTGGCTATATTCACTGTTGACTTGAGGCAGCAGAGACTAGCGGGTACCTAATGAGGTACCATCCCCTGGGGTAACTGGTTCTCACTGGAGTAGCCATGTTAGATATGGGCTCATCTCAGCATAGCCAAGATCTGCAGCCCCAGACATCAGAGAGGAAATGGGAATGGTGCCACCCGCTATGACTCACTCCTAGTGACTTACTAGCAACCCTGACTTCTTATCCTTAGGAAGATAAGTTCTGGTAGTCCAGCAAGTTTATGGAGGAACAGCGACCACTCCACTCAACTGCCAGTTCAGCTTTAGCCACTTTGGGGTCCCTGGATCTCTGAGTCACTGGCATAGAAAGGAATTTGATTCCAAGGGGACATAGTGGAGGATGAACCAGACATGTTTGGAACATAAGAGACACCTTAGACCGCTTGGTAATGCCAGGCTAGGTGGTTCAGGTCAGGGGCAGGGCACACAATGTCTGAGTGGAAGTAGTACTACAAATGGCAGACCCTCAGGGAGGAAGGTATGGGTGTACCCCACCAGGGAAGGAAGCACAAGCAGCCAAGGTATTCCTTGTGCACAGAGGAGATTCGGGATGGGTACTATATGGACGGAGGTGACTGTGTTGCTAGGCCATGTGACAAGTTACAGAAAGGACTGTCCTGGTGGATTCTTCCCTGTTTTGTTACGATTGTCAGTGTGTGCATTAAGTCACAGATCTGCTTTCTTTCCCTTTGTACCCTCTTGTCATATAATGTAAGGTGTCAGCGTTTGACTGTGTTAACTTTTACATCATAATGTCTCAGTAACAGAACGTTGAGGGTACATCTTCCAAAGAAGGCCGCCTCTTCTGGGGCGAGTGTTTGGTTGCTCTCAAGACACCAGCTGTACCATGCTAAGCAGAGCCCGCCTTTGCTATTGTCCTTGTTTGATGGCTCACAATGCTTTAGGACAGTACTAAGTTGGTAGCAGTTAGGGAAGAACATTAGTTTGGTCAGGCTATGGTACACAGTATTTTGGTCAAATGCTTGTTTAGATGTTTCCATGACAGCAATTTGTACATGTGGCTAAAAATCAACTAATTTAAAACCATTAATGTCTTTTGGAAGATGACTTCAAGTATATACCTTGAAAATACAGTGGTACTCACACGGTCAGTCCAAGGTCTGAAGAACTATCTGGGCTTCCAGAAGATAAAGGTTTTCGTTTTTGTTTTTGTTTTTTGGGTTGTGTTTTTTTGTTTTGTTTTGTTTTGTTTTTTTTGCCTCAAATTATAACAACAAATTCTGCCCCAGTTTTTAGTTTGTTCATTGGCCTGCCCCATGGATTTCAAATCTGCTTTGGGACTTCACAGCCTCCATAATTACATGCACTAAACCCTTAAAATGAAGAAGTTAGTGGTATCTTATCTATCAATTAATCAAACTATTCATCCTTTTCTTACTGGTTTGGCGTCTCTGAGATTGTTGACTGATAGAAACAATTAATTTTCTTTATAGTATTTGCATAAGCAAAAAAGGACATTTCCCTTTTAAATATATTGAAGTCTAGAGGACTGGTTAAGTGAGATTAAAGTGAACGAGATGTCAAGGGTGTGGCTGGAAACACAGACACTGCTGCCAATCTTACAGGGACATCCTAAAGCAATGACACATTCATCAGGGTCACAGAAGACCTCTAACGACATTTCTCTATCAAAAAGCATGGGAAATTTCTTATGTTGTGGACTGGAAAGAAATGTAGCTTCCTATTATGGGTGATCATAGTTTCAGTTTTATAGAATAAAAGGCTGCTGGCATTAGAAAGATACTCCAAGCATCGCATCCAGAGTCTGTATTTTCCTCAATAATTCTGAAGCTAAGAGATATTGGGAGACTTGCCTGGGGCCAGAAGTCAGATGGACCCTGACTCCCGTCACAGTTGGCTGGGCTCCAGTGTGCTTGCTGGCTGTACTCATCTACCCAATCCGAGAGGCCATGGCCCCAGGGGTGGCCTGCTTCCTCCACAGGGAAGCATGGTGGGATGGTCCAGCAGGAGGCTGGGAGGCCAGCCCAGGAGACAGAGGGTGGGCTTACAGATCCCGGCTTCCATTGCACATGGGACTCAACATAGCAGCGGTGTGTGGTGAAACCCAAGCCCACAGACGGGATCACCTATGTCACCAAGGCCTTGGGGAACAGTGGGGCTCAAGGAAGGACTGTAAGGCCTATTCGTTCCCGAGTGATGAATGATTTAACACTGTCTTCTCAACCCTTCTCTACAGATGGGGAGTGTGGATACTTGATGCCTTGGTGTAAACCAGAGAACTTCCCATGGGATGAGCATTAGCAGGGGGACCTGTAGACCCGAGCTGTGCTTCTTTAGCTGACAATAGGAAGGAAGGAAGGAAGGAAGGAAGGAAGGAAGGAAGGAAGGAAGGACGGACGGACAAACAATGTGTGATGTTTAAGATGCTGCACTCTTCTCCCGGAGTCTGCTAAGCCACAGGATCACACTCACCTCGCCTCACACACCCACTGTGTAGCCTAGTGAAACACCACGCAGTCTGCCTCTTGAGCAAGTCCCTCTTTGGTATTGACAAAGGATAAGGCCTCATGGACAAAAACCTTTCAGTGTCCCCTGGACTCAACTGTTGTTCCCAATGGAGAGGATGGTGAGCGGAGAGCAGGGTGAAAGAATGACTGCTGTGTGACCCCATGTGGGGGATGCGGAGGTCAACCCCGTGAAGGAAAAAGTGGGATGGGGAGCGAGGCATCACAGGCTCCTGCGACTCTAATGCACACTGCATTAGATCTAAGATGGCTCCTAGAGCACTGGTGAGACAGAGGAAAGGAACTGAGGCCAGCAGGGTGGCTGCCAGCAGGGGTGGCTGCTTCCACCATCCTCACAGAAGTCTGATGCCCCTCCCACCCCAACTCCTGCTCCTTCAGAGTAACCTCATCAGGCAGGGCTTTCATTGGACGTGGTGACCACGTGGCAAGTATGATTGGCCAAAGCTTTAGGGGCTTGGAATTGGCTCAAACATTTTATATAAACTTATGCACTGCACAATAAACTCAGATCTGCACCCTGATGCTGGTCTCCAGAATCTGATTTCCTGGGTTCATCATGTGACACCCTACCCCCCACCCTGCCTCCCAATCCTTGGTCCGTGTTGTTATGTGGCCAGTAGCTGCTTTAGCTCTACGTTCTGGACCGTAGCCATGGGGAGGAGCAGCAGTCCAGTGAGGACCGCTCAGTGGGTGCAGGTGCTACTCAGTGTTAGCTGGTGGCAGGCAGCACTACCTGTCTCTCAAGCTACACAGGGGGATCTGTGACAAAGAACTGGGAATGCTTACAGACACAAGTCCAAGGCTGCCCCTGGTTTGCTCTCAGTAGCTCAAAAGGCTGTTTTCTGAGTTCGGAGGGCTTTGCCCCCACCTCTACCCTCTCCCTGGAGACAGCCAGCTATGTCTCTGAGCAAGGGCAGCAAGGCGGAAGGCAACAGAGTAACAACTGAATTGGTTTTAAACACACATGGACACAAAACACAGTATCCATACTTGGCTTCACAGGGCGAGTGCCATCCTGGTTTTATCAGCCTCTTTCTGCCCAGCCCAACCGTGACAGAGGCAGCGGAGGTGACCTGTGACTGTGCTGGGGTTACAAATCTGGACTTGTGCTGGGGTGTACGTAGGCTCTGGAGGGAGATGGGTCTGAAGGTTCTTGGAAGCTGAACAGTGGACCTGAAAATTAGGGCTGGGGCTGTCCCTCGAGGGGCTGACCCACGCATGAGAAACCGTATAGAAATGTCTTAAAGCAGCTATGGAACATGGGAAAAACAAGACGCCTGCTAGACATAATGTGTGGACCACCGTAGCCACCCCAACAGCAAGGCTGGACTGCACTGAAATATTTTTTGGATAGGAGATGCTATTATAAAGCATCTGATCTTTAAATTTTATTTTTATATTAAATCTAAAGCTACGGCTACTAGAACATTCTCCATTAATTTTGTGGCTTGTATTCTGCATTGATCTGCACTGATCCTGGCTACTCATCCCCTTGCTGCTGGCCACCCGGGCCAGCTCATCGACTCAAACCTTCTATAAAAGAGAAGAATAGCTGGGAATGGCTTCTGAACCCACTACCAGGATGAATCCTCCAGTTTTTCTTCCTCAGTTTTTTCCCCAAGAAATAAGTCCTTCCCATATGGCTGAACAGGTTGCAAATTGTGTGAGAATTATGTGTCCAAGGGACAGGGTGGCTGCTGTTCATACCACAGATATTTATTGCAGATCTGTTTGTTTCTCACCATCTTATCCTGGCACCTGGCACTTAGGACTCTTGTCCTGACAAGATGGCTATATTACAACGAGCTTCTAACAGGAGGGACCACCACATGTGGATGAGTGAGATGCCACTTTCTGATTCACGTGAAAATTGCAGTGGAATTGTTGGTCCTGGCAGAACCCGAGGCTGGCCTGCTTCTACACTAGGGAGAGACCTTGTCTGTTATCCTGGTCAGAGGTCCAGGATATGCGACACACAGAGCATCAGTGAGCACAGAGAGACCTCACCTGTACCCAGCACCGCTGGCAACTGTGAGAGAGGGACCCAATAGCCAGCAGCTCCAGGCTCAGGGTTAGCCCAGGATGGCCCACTTACCTTTTCGTTTTTCTTGTCATCTGGTTTGTACCCTGCGTTGATGGGGCTGGGTGTGGACAGGCCGCTGGTGGGTGTCCCTCCAACCTCCCCACTGAGGTTGGCGGCACTGACGTTGGGGGGTGTGATGGCGGAGGCTGCTGATGTGAAAGGGATGGCTGGCCGGGGACACATCTGTGTCGGGGGCTGCTGGCTGTGCTGTGGGGACACCACGGAGCGGGGTCGGAGGCTGGTGCTGGGTAGGCGGGATGGAGAAGTCTGAGTGCGCAGGGGTGACACGGTGGCAGTTGGACGGTCCATGGCCTGGGCCGAGGGATGGGTAGCTGGAGAGGTGGTAGATTGAAAGGTTAGTGTGCACTTTGGCCGTGCGATTTGCAGTGCATTTCTCATCTCAGGCTTGACCTCTGACCTCTGAGGGTTCTAAATACTCCAAACTTGGCTGCCACCACCAGAGAGGATACTGAGGCCAAACGACCCCAAAAGTACACTCTCTACCCTGGCTCAGCCTCGTTCTTATCCCCAAGTGCCCTGGGGCGTGCCAGGCCATGTTAATCCAGTGTCTTCCTGCATCTGTTAAAAATCACACTAAAATTATTCCGTACCTCACAACTTGTGTCATTACCGGCTTCAGAATTTGAAGTACAAGGCAAACAGTATCCTCAGTCTCCAAATATGCCATGCCTATAAAATACACTTGGGAATCTTAACAGTCCCTGCAGTGGGAGGCTTCTCCACACCATACCCTAGGCCTTTGGCTGTGAGGCAGCCATTCCTCTGACATCTGCGAGCTCTACCCATGCCATGGTGCCTTGGGGCTACAGCTGATCCTGTATATACCAGACAATATAGGAAAAGTCTTGAAGTAGGGCTTTCTTTAAAGAATTTGAGGTTTCAGAGGGGTTGGGAACCTAGCATTTGAACAACCCAGACGGCATGCCTCATGTCTTGAGGGGAAGATCAAGCAATTATGCAGATCGGTGAATCCACTGACATGATTTGTCATCCTGTGATTTTTGACTGTGCCCTGAGTAAACTCTCCTTTTCCAGCCCTTGAGAGGAGGGACAGCAGTCAGCCGAAAGCCGTTGCCCTGGAGCCTCGGAAGCTGTCTGGAGGGCTGTTCAGGGTTTTCCACACAGCTCATGCTCTCCCTTCTAAAGATATTCAGTCAATACAGAGAGATGCACAGTGTGAGCGCCATCAGGTTTGAACTAGTCTACACGGCTCACTCACGTCTCGTATGCCAGTTGTTCGTCTCTCTTACTACACTGTCAGTCCAGGTCTAGGAGGCTGGGGACAATGGCTGTTCGAGTCACTCATATGATGCGCTCCACATTCTTGGAATGGTGCCAGGCATGTAGAAGACACTTGGTACAGGTTTTAATGAGAAAGTGACTACTTGAGAGAACTCCCAGCTGAGCATGACAGATATAAATCACTGGAGAGGAAGCAAATGTCCACTGACACAGGTATAGCTTATTGCAGAAGCTGCCTAGATTCTGCCTTACCCGCTCCTGCTGTTTAACACTGCACAGGTTTGAAGAGTCAAGGCAGCAGTAACAGCTGAGGGAGAACACAGGGTTCCCTTTCCTTCTGGTCCTTTGGACTTTGTTTGCACTTTGCTGATGCCATGGTCTCCTCACCAGTGCTGATCCGCCCCACTCAGCTCCCTGTGATCCGGAATCTTGTAGCTGGAATCTACCCCCAAACATGTCCAGTTCTTTAATACCCTGTGACTGCTTTTGATGCTTCTGTCTCCTGTCGCTCTACTTTCTGTGCAGAAGTCCCTCCATGGGCATTGTGAGCACCGCACTCCACCCTGATGCTGCCCTGTCAACCTGTTTACCTCTCTCCTGTGATCTTGGTTTATCCCTTCACATAGCTCCAATACATACACCCCACAGCCTGTGCTACCTACATAGCTCCCTTTTCCCAAATTTAAAACTGGATGTCTTTCCTCTCTGGCCATCCCTGCTGCCTACCCCAGCTCCTGCTTGCTTGCTTGCTTGCTTGCTTGTTCCCCCGCACCCCCCAGCCTGCCCCCTCACCTCTCTCTGGTATGTGTGTGTTCACACAAATCTGTATTTTACTCCTTGCCTCAGAAGACCTTTCCTTGCCCTGTATGTCTATTTCTGATTTTTTTTCACTATATTGCTTACCTTTTATGTGTTAGTTTTTTCTTGTGCTTTGAAATATTTCCTGTTTTTGTTTTGTATTATTTATTGTATTTTTGAGACAGGATTTCTCAATTCTGTGTAGCCATGGTTGTACTGAAACTCACTGTAGGTTACATAAGCAGTATGGAGGGGAGGAGAGACTCTCGGGCTGACGGATCGACTATAACTTGTACAGGGAACTTTAAGCATTCACGCTCAGTTGTGAAGCAACTATCCTGGAGTCATTCACGTTCCTGTAAGGAAGTGCTCACCCATGTTTCAGAAGTGTGCCCAGTAAGGTAGTTTGCTTGACAAGCTTAACTTTGGACTGCTGGTCTGCTGCTGGTGTTCGATTTTTAGGGTGGGAGAGAAGGGGCAGGGAGTCCAAGTGTCCTGCAGGAGGCAGGCACAGTGCTACTTGCCATTAATCCCAGCATGGGTGAGCCAGAGTCCAGCCTCGTCTGTCTAAACAGGGAGCTCCAGGCCTGCCAGGGCTACAGAGTGAGACTCCATCCCAACTAAACAAAACAGCCCCAGGGAACGAGCAAAGCACGGAGGAAGAAGGCAGCCCTGAGGTGGGTCTGAAGTAGTTTAAGATTGCCTAGGGACAGCAGGGCGAGTTCTTTACAATCAGAGTTTAGAGTAGGGAGGGACAAAGTATGGTAGCCAGAGAGAATGGGCTGGTCCTGGTCAGCTGACAGAATCTAATGAGACTAACCAGGAGTAATGGAGTCTATACATGTTCAGTCCAGATGTTTTTCCCTCAAATAGTTTTGATCCATTACTAGTTGGGTCCACAGCTCTGGAGACCTGGCCATACAAATACAGAAATACAACTTTCTTTGTATGCTGCTTTTGTAGCTTTGCAATGCTGAACTAATTTTTGAGTTGGTGCGTGTGTGCATGCGTGCACGCATGCGTGTGTGTTCCGTAGGGCTTTCCATATATAAGATCTTTACGTCTGAAACCTTCCCAGTCTCGTCACCTTCCCACTCCACCCCAGCGAGGGTCTTCCTCCTGACCTGAGGAAAGCCTCCTCTCTCACCATCAAGTGTGAGGAAGGACATCTGGGTTCTCACAGAGAACTTTCATCAAACAAGCTCACGGCTCTCCCTCTTTCTCCAGTGTTCTTTAAATAGGAAGTAGACACTGGGTTGTGAGAAATGCTCTTTGTCTGAGACAATCACACTTGTCCATTACCAAGATGAAGTGCATAGGCTGTTTCAGGTTATTGTGCACTCCTGGGATACCCACATGTGGGACACTACCTTCTCATTCATTGCCAAATTCAATATGGTTTGTGATTTTATTGTCTTATAAATTTTTATTAATATTGGATTAATTTTATGGAAAGAGATGTGAAATATTTTCCCCTCTATCAATTTTTTAACAAAGTCCAGAAATTGTTTTATTAATGCCCCATTGTTTTGTATTTAAATGTAAACATAGTGTCTTCCTTGACTATTTTGAATAATCTACCAATGAACTAACGTATCCCCAGAACTTTCTTTGTGGGTGTTTTTAAACTAGAAACTCAGTTTCTTTTGTAACTATAGGCCTACTCAGGTTATTTCTTGTTGAATACCTCGATGATTTATATCTTTATGGGCTATTTGAATATGTCCATTCTATTGATTGAACTTATTCACATAAAGCTTTTACAATAATTATCAGATAGATTCTAAAATACTACTTTTTAAAAAATCTCTGGTGATGTTGACTTTCATTTTTTCCCCTTTTACTTAGTTCAGGTGGCCAGAGGTTTATCAGTTTGATTATTATCTTCTCAAAGGGCCCCTGTGGTAGTTTCAATATGCTTGGTCTATGGGAGTGGCACTGTTAGGAGGTATGGCCTTGCTGGAGGAAGTGTGTCACTGTGTAGGTGGGCTTTGAGGCCTCCTAGAACTCAGGCTTTGCCCCAGTGCAGAAGAGAGTCTCCTCCTGGCTGCCTTCAGCTAAGATGTAGAATTCTCAGGTTCTTCTCCAGCACCACGTCTGCCTGCGCACTGCCATGCTTCCCGCCATGATGATAATGGACTGAACCTCCGAGACTGTAAGCCAGCCCCAACTAAACGTTCGGCTTTGTAAGAGTTGCCTTGGCCACGGTGTCTCATCACAGCAATGGCAAACAAAGACAAGTCTTGCCTAGCTTAGTTAATTCTCCCACCACTTCTCTGCTTCACTCCCCTGTGCTCATCACTCCATTTAGCCTAAGGCTATAACTTGATACAGTGAAGATGCTGTAAATTCCCTCTCAAAGACCGCATCGGCTGAATTCCTCAGATCTCGATATGTTGTGTTCTCCAGTCATCTCAAAATGTTTCCAATCCTTATTTCTTCTTTGATCCACTGATTGTTTTGAAGTATATTATTATGTTTTCAAACAATTATCTGTGACACTGATTTCCAATTCATCTCTACTGTGGTGGGGAATGTAGTCTGTCAAGTCCCTTTACACAGACTGAGATTTACATTTATGGCCCGGACTAGGAGTTTGCATGAAAACGTTGTGTGTACAGTTGAAAAACAATGTGTATTTTGATGTTGATGGGTAGGGCATACCCTAAATGCTAATTAAATCAAGTGGTTATGATTGTACTAATAACCTATACTGTTACCAACAGTGAGACTGCAATCTTACCTTCGTGGTTTCTCTATTTCAGCAGCTTTATCTATTGTTGCTTATGTATTTTTGAAGCTTTATGATTTGGTGCATTAATATTTAGAATTGTTACGACATGTTAATGGGCTCCTGGCTACTTTGTAGTCACCCCCATCCCCAGCGATTCATGGCTTTACATTCTCCTGTTGGACATTAGGACATTAATTTTCTTTTGATTAATATTATCAGCACAGTGCATTTCAGTCTCATTACTGACAGAATCTATATTTGCATGTTGTCCTGGCTATGATTGACTTAATAATTTCCAAATCAATACCCTTGGTTCTCTCCTGAAACGTGAAGCAAAGCAAAATATTGGAGCTGCCCGATGTGAGCCTCCCTCAGAGTGCAAATGGAGTGATTCTTCTCGCTTCGGTCTCCACTCTCAGAGGAAATGGGAGGAGGGAGCCAGGATGGACAGATCCGAATCTCAGTCTTTGGCAACTTCCTTCCACCAGTCACCAAACACTTCTGAATCTCATTTTCTTCTTTATAAACTAGGGACCACGGAGGTAATTACAGTGAGGCCACCGTCTGTGTGAGAGCAGTATTGCCACATGTGTGCACCGTGTGCCCTGGAGAAGCTGCAGGCAGTTGTAGCTATGTAGCGTCCATGCAGCGTCCATGACACATGTGGCCATACATGTAGATCCTGCCTTCTCCATTCAGTACGGACTGTGATTTTAAGGTAGGAAAGCATGTCTCTCGTTCACACCACGAGTTGGTACTGATTTTGTTTGCTTGCTTTTAATAAAATCTGAGATCCCAACCCTAGCTCTATTTGAGTCTACTTAGACCACGGATGTTTAATGTGCTGATTCGTAGGATTAAGCCATCGCTCCCTGTACTGTACTTTTCCTCTTTTACCCATGCATTCTCTCTTCCTTCTGCTACTTCTACCTTTCTTTGGACTGGGTCACCTCCTTTACGATAACGCTGCTTCCGTGTGCCATGGCTGCTTGCCTATGTCACGGCCTCTTTCCAAGACAACAGAAGAGCCTATAGCGTACAGCGCTCCCCTTGCTCTCCCTGGCTTTTGTCGTTTTGTCTAGTATAGATTTTAATTTTCTATAAGCTTAAATCCTATAACCATATTATTTTGATCATGTTTAAACTCTCAGTTGTACTTGAGAGACATTTAAGTGCTAGGAAAAGCCCTTGTGCTTTAATTTATGGACTTCACACTTTGGGTGCTTTACTTTGCAAAGTGGACCTTTTTTATTTTTTAATTTTAAACAAGCTTTGAACAATTCTCATTGTGTGGCACTCTCCCTGATAATATAAGTGTCACTGCATCTGAATGGCTTTCTTTACTTCGTTTTCACTTTCTAAGATAATTGTTGCTGGACGTAGAAACCGAGATTGATGAGTGCTCTTCTGCCTTCTCCCAGCCCTCTCGAGTAGCCTCTCGACAAAATACCTACTACTTACTTCACTGCTCCCAACATCACTTCTCTATGTTTAAGATTTCATTCATCATCGATTTTGAGCAATTTGGTTATGATTTGCCTTGCTGTAGTTTTTTTTTTTTTAAAGTGCGCTTCTGTTTTAGAACCCACCAACTGCTTTTAAGGTATGAATGTGTAAGTTTCACCAAATTTAGAGCAACTTTGGTCATCTTTCTTTACATTATATTTCTTTCCCACCTCTTTGCCCTTCAAGAGTTTGAATTATACATATATTGGGTTATTTAAGCTGGTTCAATTGCTCACTGATGCTCTGTTTAATTTTATAATTTTACGTTTTGGAGAATTTTGTGGGCGAATACTGTACTTACATCATTTTACATACTTTTCACCCCTCCCTATTCTTTCTCCTGTTCATGCTTCCTCTCAAATTTCACTGCTTCCTCTTTAATTTACACACACACACACACACACACACACACACACACACACACACACACACACACGAGAGAGAGAGAGAGAGAGAGAGAGAGAGAGAGAGAGAGAGATCGAGAGATCTCCATTTAGTAGTTGACCAAATGAGATTGGATAACCTATCAGGGTCCTTATCCCTGGAGATTTTTCTTAGCAGCCATTAATTTCCTGTAACTCTTTACAGGGGTGGGGCCTTGTCAGCGGACACTGTCATTGTGTATGTTTGTGTGGGCAGTCACAATGCTGAGATTCATAGCTTCGGCCTCCCCGTTGTGTAGACGAGACACTCTCCAGCAGCAGGTATCCTTATCCTCTGGCTCTAAGGATCTTTCCACTCTGTCTTCAGCAGTGTTCCCTGAGCTTGGGGTTCAGCACCCCAACACCAGTCACTGTTTCCATCTGTTGCAAATGCCTGTAATGGTCTCCATCTGCTATAATGCAAGTGTCTTTGGTGGTGGGTGAGCGTTACATGTGCAGATAAAGACAAGGACTTAGATGGAGTAGGAAATCACCCTGCTTTAGGAAAGTGGCAGTCCTCTAAGACCACATTAGCTACTGGCTGGGTTTACAGTACCAGGCCTGATTCCCTCCCTCTGAGCAGGCCCTGAGTTCAGTTAGATGGCTGGGGGTCCTTCCCAAGCTATGGTTCACAGGATTTATAGCTAAGCTAGGGAGGACCACTGATTGCTTTTCTCCCTTGGCGGCTTGCACAGCACCTTCCCATACTATGAGAGCTAGTTCCCAGGGAGGAGGCTTCCAGTACTGCTCACAGTTGGGTCCTCTGAGTCCTGTGTCTGTGGTCACGTTCTGTGGGGCAATCGGGGCAATGGCAACAGCTTCTACAGATTTAGGAGTTTCCGAACCCTTCTGACCAAGGGCTGTTTTCTGACCAGCAACTTAAAAGGAGGTTTTCCATACCTGGTGGTAGGGATTCTGTTAGTCTATGCTCATTGTCATTTCAAGTGGCATTACTTCATTTTACATATACATTCATGTATATGTATATACACATGTATGTGCACATATGTCTCTAATATATATTTTGAAGCAAGCTTATAAAATGCTGTGTCCCTATGACTACTTCGACCTTATTGTAATTTATTCCTCTTCCCTTCCTTACCCCTGGCTAGCACCCCACTGTTGGTTTCCCATTTCCCCTTTTATAGCACTGCGTCCTGCTAATCTCCCCCTCCCCCCCCAGCGCTCCTCTCCCCAACCCGATCTCCTAGGTTCCTGGTCTCTGTGGTTACTCCAGGCGATGTTCTTATCTAAGGATTTGGAACCAGATACCACAAATGAGAGTATGCCGTGTTTATTTTCTGGAGGCTGCGTCACCTCACTCAATATAATGTTTTCTAGTTCTAGCTTCAAATTTCACAATTTCATTTTAGAGTTCTATTGCATATATGCACCACACTGTCTTTACCCATGTACCTGCTGACGACACTCAGGTAGATTCTGCTTCTTGGCTATGGTGACTGGAACAGCAATGAAGATGGCTGAGCAAGGGGAGTAGGTGTGGCAGTCCTTTAGATAATATGCCAAGGAGTGGCATAGCTGGGCCACACGGGACATTACTGTTAGCTCACTGAGCATCCTTCACATGCATGTCCAGAGTGCCTGGACTAGCTTCTGATCCTGCCAACATCGAGGGAGCCCTCTTCCCACATCATCTGCCCCATTTGTCATTGGTTGTTTTTTAATCACAGCTATTCCGGCTGGAGTAAGATGAAATGTAGTTTTAATTTGCATTTTCCTAATTGCTATGTTTATTGAACACTATTAAGGTATTTCCTAGGCATTCTTATTTTTTCTTTTGAGAATTCTCCATTAGGATGCATGCCCATTTTTACTTGGGTCGCCTGTCTTATTGGCTCTTTATTTTTTGGAGTATGAACCCCTTATCAGATGCCCTGCCAGGAGTGACTCTCTCCTACTCTGTCGGCTTCTACATCACCAGACTGTTTTCTTTGTGGCTTTAACAAAACCTCTTTTATCCATTTCTTGTTTTCTTTTTCTTTTCTTTTTTTGTAGTTTCTATAGCAACACCTTCAATTCATTAATATCTTTCTTTGGTGCTGCCCAATTCCATTGCACTGTCTTTGTTCTAGATGTTTAATTTTATTCCTTTCAACACTTTCCAGTCTCAACTTTATGAATGTCTAGAATATAGCTCTATCTGTTTCAATGTCTTCAAATGCCCAATTTTCAAATGCCTGTTTGATCACTAATTGTCTGGTTGTGGGCCGTGTCCTGTGGGCTGTGTCCTCTAGAATGTGTCCTGTGGGCCGTGTCCTCTAGAGTGTGTCCTCTAGAGTGTGTCCTGTGGGCCGTGTCCTCTAGAGTGTGTCCTGTGGGCCGTGTCCTCTGTGCTGTTTATGCAGCTAGTGATTTAATAGCCAACCTGCTGGTTTCCATGGTTTTAAAGGGTTAGGTATTTCTCTATAGCAATGAATATCCTTGAGTTTTGTCTTGTGTTTAGTTTAAGTGAATTGGAAGTAGTCTGAGCCTTTTGCTCTTTGCCTTTCCTATATATTAGAACTGGAGCCATGCTCCATTCCCATAGAGGCCAAGTTCATTGGTCTCACGAATGTGTGGAACACTATTCTTCCCCGGTGTGACTGGGAAAGTGGGCACCATTTCTGGCATGTGCATATTGTGGGCTCTGTCAGTGCCGATCCTCTCTCCCCTTCTTGTCTTGGCACTGGGCAATGTGTTCACACACACATGCTGATTACTTCAGGAGCACCCGGAGCTGTCTCCGAGCAGCTTTCCTCTCTGGACCTCCAATCTGTAGCTCCAGCCACTGGGCCCATCATGGGCCCCCGTGAGGCTTTGTTGGACTGTCCTCAAGTCTTCCTTAGACAACCAACCATCCTTGGTTATCTAAGTCTAGTGTCTCAGAAGCTGTGCCATATATAGCTGAGGTTTTAGTAGCTTTGAGTAGGAGGGTAAATCCATTCTCTTTCCAATCTGCATCTGCTTTTTAAAACTCTCCCTGTCCCCCCACCCCAGATAAAACCCTCTCTGTCACACCTGAGAGAATCCTCGTGGTGTGTGCCTGCTTGCCTTTCTTCCACTACAGCCTGTCTTGGTTCTCCTGCACGAACCCCTCTCACTTCCCAAATGCCTGCCTCATAGCTCTTTACATGCCTTCTGTCTAGACAGCCTGCTCCCGAGTGCATGCTGAATTCCACTAATCCATCCATACTGGGCTGCTCCTCCCACATCTCAGACTCACGACAAACTCCATGATGTTACCCTATGGGAGCACGGGGGTCGGGGGTGCTGTTTTCAGGGCCATGCATTGCCCAGGCTGGTCCTCCTTCTGAACACTCTTCCTACCCTGCCTGCCTACACTACACCAACCTGCCTTGGAAAGGGATGGTGACCTCTTGGAAACGTTTCTTGCCCCTTTCCTACCCTGGCTCCTGCCCTCTGGATTTGAATGAATTAAACGTCTCTCTTCATGTTTCCTTACCAGCCCACCTATGCCTCTAGCATGCAGTTTCAAACTACTGCTGGAGCCTGTTTTCCTCCTTAACTGCCTCAGGTGCCCTGTGTCTGCACTTAGTTCTTTCCCTGGTGATGATGGTGTCTGTTTGCTTTCTGTGATCTGTTTTGGATGAACAGATGTCCGCATGGGACTCTCACCCTGGCAAAGTGCTACCCTGAGTACACAAAGGACATGAGCACTGTGCAGGGGGTGCTGTGCTTTTGCAAGAGGGAGGTACATTAAGTAAAATTAATCATATTGGACGCTATGGCCAATGCAATTGTGCCTTTGTCAAACTGCCTGCCTTGGGCTAAGATGAGAACACTGCTGGAACGTCCCCCCGCAGCCCCAACGCAGGGCTAAGAGCTACTGAAATGGGCAATTACAGCAGTGAACAATCCATTACTTGTACTGTCAATGGTGTTTTTCTCTCTAAATGCAGAATAAAAGTGGAAAATGCTGTGGGAACCCAGTGGCATTTAATGTACTGATGGGCCATTGGTAGGAGCTATTCTTTAACCTGGTCGTGACAACAGCACAATGGCACAGGGACAAGCATTCGGTCACAGCACTGGGGCAGCCACTTAGCCATCCCACATCTCACACTCCTCACATGTAAAATTAAGCCGGCAGAAGGGAATGCTTGTCACAACGCCGTAGTTGCCATGGTGACGGACAGTGCACAGTGTTGCGCTGCCCGGAGCCAAACCCATTTCTTTTGATACTGCTTGTCATCGGGCACAGGAGTAATGACTGGCAGGGCTTCACTTTCTGTTTGAACTGGGAAAGCATCAGTGAGTCTTGGTGTGGAAAGGCTATTGTGTGGCAGTTAACCCGAGACTGCTGTGCCAACAGGGCTGCTCAGCTTAGACGGACTTGTATGGCATGCTGGCTGGGCTGAGCGAATGAGGGGATGTTTGTAAGCAAAAGGATGGGAGTATCCACTTGTTCAGCATTTTCCAGTTCAACATCTTGGAAAGCTGCTGACCGGCCTGGAAACTCAGCTGGAAATGCTTAGCCAGACACAACAGCTGCATCTCTAACTTGAGGGTACCAAGGGACGCAGCACAGCACCTAACAGTAGTGTGAGTGTGGCTGGTTGGAGGGTGGGAGATGGGGATGAGGGGTCCAGGACAGCTGTGCAGGTTGTGTCCAGGTTGCAACAGGCATAGACATAGGCTTGGATTTTCGCTAATATAAGCAAAAAAAACCAAATACTCACATAAGACTGGTGGGCAGTTTAAGGGGCATCTGGCTCACTAGAGTTGGACTTGGGGCTCACTGACAGGGGCAGTGCATAGAAAAACATTGCTTGGTGCCAGTTCTGTTTCTTCGAGACATGGCTACTATTATAAAATCCCCCAAGAACTTCACTCTGGACTCTCATCGATAATGTCAGACAGCAGCTGTCTGAATCTACCCTGTGCTCACTGACGGTGCTAGACATTGGGCACCAGAGTCTGCCCTGAAGCCACTGATGGCAGGCTCCTCTGATGGCGAACAAGACTTCTTTCCTATTGTACCTGAAAAGCTGAATGTTCTAACCATTTCTTTCACTCTCAAAGTGATATACATGGCTCCCTGTGCAGTCCCTTTCCAGGGGAAGCATGTACAGGAACATGTATTTCCAGACCTGGCCTAAGTGCATCTTGTATCCTAACAGAGAAGCCTGGGCCAGTGAAACCACCTTCTGCCAGTGTGGGGTACGTTTGTGAGACAAAAAGCCATAGGAGGAGATCAAGGGAGGGAGGGAGAGATGGAGATATTCTTCATATAGGCTATCACTCTCACAACAGAATATTGTTCCAAGATAGCGAGCACACCCAGGGCTCACATACTCACCGCCTGCACACCCGGGGCTCACATACTCAATGCCTGCACACCCGGTGCTCACATACTCACCGCCTGCACACCCAGGGCTCACATACTCACCGCCTGCACACCCAGGGCTCACATACTCACTGCCTGCACACCCAGGGCTCACATACTCACCGCCTACACACCCGGGGCTCACATACTCAATGCTTGCACACCCAGGGCTCACATACTCACTGCCTGTCTCAGAGCCTCAGCCTCCACACCTGTGCCGTCTCTCCATAAGCCACTTCTTCTGGGCTGGGCATGGCACCCTCATTCTCCCAAGGCAACCTGCTTCAGAACCTGGACTCTGGACTTGGTTCCTCTAGATTCTTGAGTCCATCTTGGAGTTCCTATCTTAGACAGAACTACTGTGCCTTACAAGTTGCTCACTGTCCTCTGCCCAGGCGGCCGGATCAGACCCTGCCAGGCTGCTCGCCCTCTTTGGCTGGTTCGTGTTTTAGGTGCAGGCTGTATAGCAGGTCTTTTCCTTGTGTCATGGTGGTCTCTGGTAAGATGTTACACCACTGCTTTAAAGTGCTTCAGAGTACAGAGGTATGCCCCTGCACAGCCCTAAGACTCCACACTCCTTAGAACCTACATAACGATCACTGTTGTCTTCTTCCTTCCTAATTGTTAGACACTCCTGACCTCTACAGAATAGCTAGGTGTTGGGTACACTACTAGCATCCACACAGGATCATCCAAGGCAGTGAACACAACCGATCTTCCCATTTTACAGAAGGAGAAGCTGAGGTTCTAGTGATGTTGACAGCCTCAGCATTCAAGTGTAGGTCTAACTGCCACTCAAGCACCTGCCTTCAACCAGGCTGTTGTGTGCTCTGCTTGGACAGAGATGCAGTTGTCTTCTATTAGAAGGGGCTCTCCCAAGACTGCCTCTGTTTACCTCAAATCACACAACTAGTACGAAACTCCATATATTCTGTTTTTCAGATATATGAAAAACAGAATATATAACATATATATATATGTATATATATATATATATATGCTTATAACACCTTTCGACTTACAAAGTAGGCATACTGTGCATACTGTGGGACCAACAGTAGCAACTAGTAATGAAATACAACAGTTATTACAGTCACTACACTGTGTTATGTGGATGTCGTTCTTTACCCATCTCCCTACTCTTCTCGTTACACTAAGATTGTCCTGCTTGTTGACCATGGGCATCTGCAACCACATGGAAGGGAAGAAAAAGGTTTACACAGGCAGCTGCCTGAAGTTGCTCTCTCCCACACCTTCCTTGTTCACTCCCCTCCTTTCTTTCGCCTCAAGCGTGCCCTTTCTTCCTCCACTGTTTGAGTTACTTGGCTGTTCATCCTGGCATTAGCTCATTCTCAGGACTGTCCCCGCCCCTACTTTCTCCCATATGTCTGACCTTGACCTTGCCTTCCCCAGTACTCAGACCTCTCTCCAAGATGGCATCGATTTCCTGAGGGAGTTTGTCAGTCAGTGAGTCAGTGAGTCAGTGAGTCAGTGAGTCAGTGAGTGAGGACCCAAGAGTGGGAATGGCATCCTGTCTGTTGAGTAGGTGTCAATGCCATGCTCTCAAAACGATCCACATCAAATTCTGACTACAAGGGTCTGCCCACTCTTCTCACCTCGTGTAAGCTTCCATTTATCATATGAGTGTGAGGGCAGAATATCTTTCTGAGTTTCAGATCCGATGGGTGGGTGAATGGATGTGATTTTAACAAACCCTTCCTCCAGCATACACAGAGGCCCATTGATCATGACTGGGGAACACATACACAGAGAGTCTTACATGCAGGAAGCTGCTTTCTGGAGGCCCTCGACTGGGCCATGGTCTGGCTAACTCCTATACAAATGCTGTATCTTTGCTCCAAAGAATTCATGTTTCCTCCCTCATCTGCACTTTGAGGAAAAGATACAGTTTCTTGGATAGTAGGGAAAGGAGGGAAGAGAAACGCTGGGTTACACCTTCTTACTTTGGGTTATTGTCACTGGGCAGTGGTAATGTCAGTGGCTCTGCGGAGCCATGTTGATGTGGACTCCTGAGAGGGTCTTGCCATTTAAGTAATTCTTACCTGCTCTGTGCTAAGCTTCCAGGCAGAGTCATTATCTTCTGTCTACCCATGGTTTCTTTCCATCTCATGCTACCTACAAGCAGACTGGCTGGTCATCACGCTTGCTACTCTCAATATGCTTTCAAAAAGAGCGTCTCTGGTTGGTTCTCCTCATCCGACTTCCCCTGGAAGACACTGTCTTCCAGGAGACCTTAACGTGCCTGGCAGTGAAGACATCCATGGGCAGGTTACAGCAGTGTCTCTAGGAAAGGTACTGGGAGACCCTTTCCCAACCTTGCTCTCCACGGCACCTTCTTGCAGACAATGTGCGTGGGTCTGTAAACCCTCCACGCCTCTTCAGCTGCCATACAGGCACCAGAAGGCAGAGCCCATGCTGGAGATCAGAAGATTCCGGGTTAGGGGAAGCAGACTTGACTTTCCCCACATGCTGACTTGTGAGAGATCTAGCCCAGAACAGACCTCATGATTTACACCCCAGAAACCCCTAGTTGATTCCTATCAGGGAGAATCCCTGGGAGTTTGTGTCCATACCTGTTGGGATGGTGGTGCCCCCAGCTTGGCTGGCTGCTGGTTGAGCTGTGTGTCGAAGGCAGCTGCCTGTTGGTAGGGAGGTGGCTGGGTGCTGCATATGGTCCTGCAGTGTGGTGAGAGGCAGAGCAGACCTGGTGGCAGTGGCTGGGCTGCTCAGACTTCCACCTCCAGGGTGCATAATGGTGGCCATTCCCTTGGCCAATGGAGACCCTCCAAGCACATTATTCCAGGGTGACCCAGCTCCTCCAGGAACCCTAGTGGGAAAAAGCAGAAAATCAAGCCAGTGAGTGGGCTCAGGTGAAATCAGGTCATGTGCCAGGGCGAAACCCAGCTCTGACCTACAGGCTCCAGGAGGTGAGCGTCAAGTGCTCCACAGAAGCCCTAAATCAATAGCAAGGTAAGAAATACTTTAAAGGATGCCCTAAGGTCAAGTGAGCTTGTTTTGCTTGGTTTTGCCTACCAAGAGCTTTGTGGTTCTAAACACTACTAGAAAGCAAGGTGGACTCTCTTATGACTCACAAGACTGATACTTCTGGAGCATGATGGGATATGACGCTGGCTCCCCCTAGACACACCCAGCTTCTTTCTTCAAGCCATCAAATAAAGGCACAGGCAGCAACTCTCTGAAACCATCAGACTCTTGCAATTTTCTACCTGAGACAAACACTTTCTCCTCCAAGTCTTCCTCCCTGAGGAAGCCGCTCTGCAGAGGACGAGCACAGCAGCTTTGGAAATGAGTTTTAATTCTCTATGTATGCATCTGCCTTGGTTCTGAGGATGGCGTCTGGGACTCATAAGCTTCTGTGGGTTGTGTTAAGGGGGATTAGAATGTGCTGGGAGGTAAAGTCCAATCTCCTTTCCTTTAGAATTTCTTTCTTGTAACAGGGGAAGGCACAGTAGGAGAAAAGGGGAGACCCGATGGGAGAAGAGTGGTTCTGCCCAATGCCTACCTTTTCTGGGCCAGGTGCACTCTTACCTCCCCACTATGGCTTGGGAAAAAGAACCACAGAAACCAGAGGAGTGTAGCAGCTTTGGAGAAAAGAAAGGGCCTTCCAGAAAGGAGGTCATCAGCACCATGGCCCTTCTTCACCTTCAGAGCTATTTTGAAATTTGCCTCTCCTGAATGAGGGGCCCTGCCAAAGGGCCAGTCCTCATCATGCATCATTAATAACCACTGATGGGACCCTATGCTCAGTCTTTAGAAACCATGTAGAGAGAATATTTTATAAGCAGTGCTGATGGCCAATGTGCTGGGTCAGGAAATAGGAGGCGGGACACTGGCAGGAAGAGAGAGAGGATTCTGGGAGAGAGTGAGAGTATCAGGAATGTCATGGGGAGATAGATATAAACCAGCAGGTAGCTGAACTCAGGATAGAACAGAGAAATGCTGAGGGTGATTCGAGGGAGACCCTGAGAGAGACGCCGAGGAAGATGCTACGGGAGCAGGGGACCAGGACTAAAGGAGAGGTAAACTAACTGTATGCAAGGCATAGACTAGTTTGAATGGGTTAAATAAGTTATGAGCTAGTCAGAGAATGAGCCAAAGCTTATGGCATAGGCATTTAATAATAATTAGTCTCGGAGTCATCATTCTGGGAGTAGAGAAAGGGAAGCAGATTTAATTTTGTTTACACAAACAAATAGATGGGCTTCAAAGTATGGACCTTGCATTTACAAGGCAACATTAACAAGACTGAGGGCAACCACTGTGCATGTGCCTCTGTGGCAGCTGAGCGCTCCTTCCTCTCAATGGCTTCATCCACCACACATGTTCCAATCAGCCCATGTTTTCTTACTAAATGCTCACACCTCTAAGAGCCTAATACCCAAGACCAGGACCAGGCTGGCTCACTTTCCGCTCTGGTCCGTCCCTCCCTCCCTTCCTTCCTTCCTTCCTTTCTTCCTTCCTTCCTTCCTTCCTTCCTTCCTTCCTTCCTTCCTTCTTCCTTCTGTTTTATAAAACAAGCAAGCAAACAAGTAAATAAGCAAACCCCAAACACACAACAAGAAAGAGCTGCCTCTGATGTCATGTGTTGCAGGGCATGGCTATGAAACAGCTCCAGTGCACACCCCTCGAGCCCAGAGTACTTGGTTGGTCTGCACACAGAGGCCCGACACCCTGCTGTCCCCTCTGACACTTGCCCTGAGATTTCTGCTCGGTGGTTCTGGCACTTTTCTGATTTGCAGTGAGGGTAAGAGACTGTGTCAGTCTTGGACAGAGCACAGGGAGGAGCCCTCTGGTTCTAGGAATAAGACTGAAGCCAGCCTTTCTACACTGTGGTGAGTGGTATGCCCAGCTCAGAAGCTCAGGCCTCTGAGATATTAACTGTGGGGCTCCTGGCCATTCCTTCTCTTAAGGACCTGCAGTGCCTTCCCAGTTCTTCAGTTCCCAGTTCTGGCACTTACAGAGCTGCCAGAGACATCTGCTCTTTCACCTCCTTGGCTCTGAGTTGTTTCTTAAAAATCAAAACAAAACATCCAGGTGAGCAATCACAGAAAAACACACATGGTATGCACTCATTGATAAGTGGCTATTAGCCCAAATGCTTGAATTACCCTAGATGCCTAGAACAAATGAAACTCAAGACAGATGATCAAAATGTGAATGCTTCACTCCTTCTCTAAAAGGGGAACAAGAATACCCTTGGCAGGGAATAGAGAGGCAAAGATTAAAACAGAGACGGAAGGAACACCCATTCAGAGCCTGCCCCACATGTGGCCCATACATATACAGCCACCCAATTAGACAAGATGGATGAAGCAAAGAAGTGCAGACTGACAGGAGCCGGATGTAGATCGCTCCTGAGAGACACAGCCAGAATACAGCAAATACAGAGGCAAATGCCAGCAGCAAACCACTGAACTGAGAATGGGACCCCCGTTGAAGGAATCAGAGAAAGAACTGGAAGAGCTTGAAGGGGCTCGAGACCCCATATGTACAACAATGTCAAGCAACCAGAGCTTCCAGGGATTAAGCCACTACCTAAAGACTATACATGGACTGACCCTGGACTCTGACCTCATAGGTAGCAATGAATATCCTAGTAAGAGCACCAGTGGAAGGGGAAGCCCTGGGTCCTGCTAAGACTGAACCCCCAGTGAACATGATTGTTGGGGGGAGGGCGGCAATGGGGGGAGGATGGGGAGGGGAACACCCATAAAGAAGGGGAGGGGGAGGGATTAGGGGGATGTTTGCCCGGAAACCGGGAAAGGGAATAACATTCGAAATGTAAATAAGAAATACTCAAGTTAATAATAATAAAAAAAAGAAACAGAAAAAAAATCCAGGTGAGGACTGGGGGGGGGGGTCAAAGGAAGTGGGGAACTCATAGGGTGCATGGGCTGAAGTGATCCAAGTCATCCACAAGGGCCTCCAGTTTCCTTAAGGCCCTATAGCTTGCTTCTCACACTCCTTCCTTATGAGGGTTGCTTGAGTGAAGGATCTGTCACCACACACCTTCCTTGTCTCTATAATCCCCTCCCTCCAAGACCTCAGGACAATCCTTCTCCTCAGGCCGCTGGACATCCTGCATCAGCACTGGCTGCAGAGGGCCCATGCAACCTAAGCCACAACACGGACCGTACACATGTCCTCCTGGGCACAGGCAGGAGTGTGGCAACATCTTCAGCATTTTCTTCCCAAGACACTTAGAATGGTTTCTTTACATGGGCGCTAGTGATGGCACAGGCTCTTTTAAGGGGCTCCAGTGAGTAACTCTCAGCTAGGCAGTGGACCTCACAGTACAACAGAAAATTCCAACAACCCTGGGCTTCCCCTTGAGAGAATTTTTAAAATTACTCTTATTTTATAAAAATTAGGTAATCAAGATTTGTAAAAGTACAAGGAGGGGATATTTGAAAAGAAGTTACTCATAATGCTATCCATTATTAACAGTTGTTACTTTAAGGCATGTATTGCTTTTCTTTATGTGTGCTTTACACACACACACACACACACACATACATATGCTGTGCTCATATCACAAATACATATGTGATGTACATGTATCATACATGTGTACATGTTATGGTGCAAATGCATACATACATGCCATGCTTAGACTGCATATACACACATGTGCATTATACCTATATCCCACACTACATATACTCATATGCATATCACATACTATATACATATCAGTCTACATACATGTACACATTGTGTAGGACACACATTTTCATGCTTATACATATAACATAACTATACTATAGGCACGTACCTGCCCCATCCTCACTGCACACAGACACATATACGAGTACCTATATGAGCATGCATACTTGGTAATGTCCCCACACACTGCTCATACACGTGCACACACTGCATATACACGTGCACACAGTGCACATACATGCACACACACTGGCCCTGGTTACCAGCACGTCTTGAAGGTCTTGCTCTCTGATGCTCTTCCCACCCCTGTTCAGCTGCTCTTGCTGTCCTTACTCCAGCTCTTGCTGCCATGTTTATCCCCTGGGTAGCCAGTGTTCCCTGAGAACGCCTAGCAAGTCAAGCTTGGCAGAGGAGTCACTCCTCAGGGGAACTCAATTGTCTCTACTGCCTCTGGACTGGGTGTAACCAGAGACCAGCCTATAGTGTATTCCCCCCTTGTTCAGGTTGCCAGGCCCTCACCTGGAGACAGGTGTCACATAGTTGCCGGGGAACACCCCCGAGATCCCGGTTTTCAATGACGCCCCCTTGAACCAGCCATCCTGGCACTTCTCGAGTACACGGTACATCTCACCCTTGCGAAGCTCCAGCTCGTCATTCTTCTGGGGCTTGTATGCATAGAGAGCCAGGTACCTGTGGAGAGAGGACGGAGACAAGGCTCAGTGGACACCAGGAATGACAGAGAGGCACAGGCAGACAGAGCTCATCTTTAGACGAACCCCCACCTACAGACTAGCTGGCAGCTGCAGGGAGCTCACACACCTGACTCAATCTTACCACAAACACGAGGTGGAGGGAGAAACAGGCGTGTTCCTAGTGCTTGGGGATTTGTCATGGGCATGTCACTGTGGCCCATGGATGGCCAGACAATATATGGGTAAGTGAGGGCTTTTTCGTTTTCTGTCACAGAAGGGAAGAAACTCAGTGAGGCACTATGCTGCCTGGTCTCCAGGACACCTCACACTATGCCTCAGTCTGGTCTCTGGAACTCACCATTTTCATTCTCCCCATGCTTTCCACCGTCTGGTGTCTGGGCGAGAGGAATCTTAGGGATAGTTGAGTAAGCTAGCTGGGCCTGGTTTCCAGTTAGTATGAGCTGGAAGAATACCCTCTAAGCTCCCTTCCAGGAAAGATGGCCTCACTGGAGCAATCTCTTATTTTCACTTCTCCTTTTCTTGCAAGCCTCACTTGCAGACATGGCTGAAGAGACTTTGGCCCTTTCTGGGACATACAAAGAATGCATGAATCTCTCCCTCACAGTAGTACTGGGCCTGGAATAACATGGCAGAAGGGCTCCCTTCCTTCTGGAGTCCAGGGAACTGCTGGGCTTGACGGACAGAGAAACTTGCACATCAGATGTTTACTTAGAAGATCCAGTTCTGCAGGCCAGAAGAGCCATCTCAAGACCCGTGAACCAAGGTGTGGACTCCGGGGCATCGCTGAGCCTGTCCTGGCACTGCAGGTTCCTAGAAGTCCCTACAGCACAGTATCTGGGGCTGCTTGGTTCCCAATTCTTCCAGTACCCTCTTGACTCTGGGAAGCGATTTTACAGGAAAAGGAAACAGTATGGCTCACTAGAATTCATGGAAGGACAGACCCCAGGGAAGAATACAGACCAAAATCAGAGTGCTATGGAGACCAAAGGTTTCCCTGCCTTCCAATCATATCCGCCCTCCCTCTGCAACGTGCATCTGCAGGACCTTTGGTTCTACCCAATCAGGGTTCAGGGTCCTGGTTTTATGCCTCTACCCCTAGGATGAAAGCCAGGTATATGGTTCACTTGGTGAAAAGCCAAACGCCAATGTCTGGGAAACCCGGTTGCCATCAGGAGAGGACCCATCTCTCCAGTGACATGGAGATCCAGTGTCCACCTATGCCTATGTGACAGAAGAGACCCAGGGTATGATCCTTGTCTTTAATGGCAGGAAGGGAAATGTTACTAACGGTAAGACATATGAGGACTGCATGTACACACTGTGTTGGCTAGTTTCATGTAAACTTAACACAAGCTAGAGTTATCTGAAAGGAGGGAGCCTGGATAGAAAAAATGCCTCCATATCATCAGGCTGTAGGGCATTTTCTAAGTGACAGATGGGGATGGGGAGTTAGCCCACTGTGGGTGGTGCGCTCCCTGGGCTGGTTCTATAGGAAAATAGGCTGTGCAAGCCATGGGGAGCAAGCCAGTAAGCAGCACCCCTCCATGTTCCTGCCCCCGCTTGCTTTTGATGAATTGTAAAGTAAGCCCTTTCCTCTCCAAGTTACTATTGGTCATGGAGTTTTGTTTTTTTTTTTTTTTTTTTTTTTTTTTTTTAGCACAGGAATAGTAACCCTAATTGAGACGCATGCCAAGACTTAGCTATTGACGCACACATGCACACATACACACACACACACACACACACACACACACACACACACACACACACACACACAGAGGGAACCTGCTGTTAAGGAAACATGAAGTGCAAATCCTGGTTAAGCTGCCCTCCTTCAGTCCTTTATAATATCAGTTTCTGACTTTGGCCACAGCAGAATGCTAAGAGGGGCAACTGATGGCTCCTCAGAGCTGTGTGGTTCTCTAGGCAGCTCAAACCCCTCCAGGTTTGCATGCGCCCTTGGTTGTAGGAGGGATGTGGCCCAGTGGCTCACCAACTGGCTATAGTGGAGCCACTATTCCCTACTGAAAAAGGCTTGGTGAGCCATTTCTGTTTCATTGCTAGAGCTGAGAAGGGTTTGGTGGTTCTTTGCAAGAGAACAGTGTCTGTTGACTGACCCAAATATCTGGTTGTCTGCAGGGCATGTACACATAGAGCATGGACTCCCATGTGTACACACATGGCCTCAAGTCACTGGACATGGAATGTTTCTGTGAGAAAGCACCTCACGATTCCCTAGGCACCGCTGCGGGCCTCTCCATAGGCTTTGCTTGCACATCAGGAAATGCTTTGCACATGGATTATTTCATACACAAAGGCTCTCAGACTGGGAAATTGCCTGGAGAAGGGTCTCAATTTTCTTTTCCTCACTTTTCTCTTGGCCTTCTTTCCTAATTCCTATATTGTCTGAGGGGATTTGAGCAGCTGTGCTCTCTTGGCACCAAGAACTCTCTTAGCAGGATGCAGCTGCTGCTGACCTTAGGCCATGCTCGCCCATGAAGGAGTCCGGTCCATGTGCAGAGGACCTGTTTTCAAAGGGGCCTGGAAGGGGAGAAGCAAACCTTGCCAGGGGGAAGTGTTCCTGGGGTTCAGGGAAAAGATCACCCAGGCTCCTGTCTCAAGACAATTTTACAAATGTCTGTCTATGGCTTCCATTCCTTACCCACCACAGTGTGTTCCAATAAGACAAGAGTTTTAACTGATGGTTCAACACTTTCTCCTCCATACCAGGCACTTCGTACATTCTCAACAAGTGGAGTCCTGGTTTGGAGTCTGCCTACCATTACTCTGCACACTGTACTGTGGTGAGCTTGTGTATACATAGAGTGCAGAGCCGTGGACAAGACCAGCTCCATTCCGCACTCCTGCTCCCCTGCTTCCTGCGCCAGGATGGAGCTGTCACTAGTCGCTCACCTGCCGAGTAGAGAGCCACTCAAAGGGACAGGAGTCCAGCAGCCACAAGGCTGTTCAAATCTGAGCATGGCGAATGGTATTCAGATCGCATTTCTCACATCTGGGAAGTCACTCACTGCATTGCAAATCATGAGCAGCTGTGATAAATGCCCACCAACCTCGGAAGGGCCTGGCAGCCATTCTCGGGGCTGAGAGAACAGCTGCTGAACAGCCGGATGTCATTTCCTTGGGGGATTATCTTTAACTCAGAAATTTAGGGTCCTTATATGACTTAATGGGACAAGGACTTTGCATTTAGGTCCGGGCATTAAAAGGGAGTTTGTATCTTTTCTTACAAACACTGGAAAATGAAGGCATTTTATTAGTGATTTCAAGTCAAGTTGCTTTTAAAAATGGTAACAGACTTTCAACATTCCACATTTATCTAAAACACAGGCATGGCTCCCAGTGAGATAAAAAGGCAGGAAAATAGAAAGATGACCGTGGCTGCACACCTGCTGTCCTGTTTACCTGGCTCTGAGCCTTCGGGCACCACCATGGAACAGACCTGGCTTCATGCCTACTCCCTGTCTTCAGTACAGAAGCTGCCAAGAGACGCATCGTTTAGGTTCTCAGATTTGTATTTCACACTGCATTGAGCCTCTCAGGAGTGGGATGCTCGAGGAAATGTAGGTACTGCATGCTCAGTGACAGGGACAGTGCTGAGGTGCTGACACCCGGCAGGAGAGAGGAGTTCTTTCATTGCACCTTCACTGGCTCTGGCTTTGAGGATTTATCAGGTGTCTGCCCTGTGGGAATATGTCCTCACCATAAGGTGAGACAGGATAAGGGAAGAGGGCAGGGTCCCAGTGTCTGCAGCGTGCTAGACCCACGGACTCATATAAGCTCCATGTGGGCCCTAGCATTTCACCGCTGGAGAAATCAAGGTTAGAAAGGTCTGAGAATTTGCCACTCTTCCTGCAAGTTCAGAGTGGAGGACAGGTCTGTGACTTGGAAGGGTAGTGTGGTCCAAGGATGGGGCCAGGCACCGTGAGTCTCAAACCTGGGAGAGCACAGCCTAGCTCTGGAGTCAGCCCTTTCCAGACCCAATGCAGGCCTTCAAGGTTCGCTAAGTAGATTGTAGCAGAACACTGACATGATCAGCCTTTTAGTCTTGTAAAAGATTTGTTTTAAAATGAATTTTGAGAGAGAGAGAGAGAGAGAGAGGCGTGCGTGTGTGCAAGTGTGTGCATGTGTGTGTGCGTGCGAGTGCGTGTGTGCAAACATGCGTGGTGTGTGCGTGTGAGTGTGTGTGCATGTGTGTGTGTGCGTGTGTGTGTGTGTGTGTGTGTGTGTGTGTGTGTGTGTGTTTACTGTGTTTTCAGAGACTAGGGGTGTCAGAGTCTCCTGGCGCTGGAATACAGGCAAGTTTTGAACCACCCAATGGGGTGCTGGAAGCCAAACTTAGTTCCTCTGCAGGAGCAGTTTCTCCGCAGCCTCTGCGCCATCTTTCCAGCCCCGTGACCTTTCCATCTCTCTTGTAAGTCTGCTTTGCCTGATGAGAGCCTCCCTAGATCCCGCCTTCCGTATCTGACCTACGAGCAGGCACTGTCAGGTAACAAAGCTTCACTGCTCACTCCTGAGCTAAACTACTATGCCATGCTCTCCCAAAACACACTGTCAAAAAACCTTTTCCCTCTCCGGTGTGCAGGTGGACATGCTAGGTGGTTTCCTGTGTGGGGTGCTTGTGTATCTAGCGAGCACTTCTGCAGTGGACACTGGCTGGAGGGCAAGTGTTTCCTTCACGAATCAGAAAGCATCCGTGGAACACACAAACCAACGGTGTGTACACAGAGAACAGCTCTAGTGATCTCCATCAGAGTGGACCAGCCCTAGGGAGTCTAAGCAGCCCCCTTCCTGCACTGCTTGCTTCCAGATTCTTAGTGACAGCCATTGTGGTGTCTCCTTTTCATAGTCCTTCATACCTGCATCACTCAGCTACCCTGCCTGGCCTGTTGGTGAATATCCCTTACAATGCCCATGTGCCCCGAATCTGGCATGGGACCTAGGGATACTCAGGCAGACTTGTGGATGGCATGGTCCTTACCCTTCAGGCTTGCACTTTCCACCTGCTTCAGAAAGACTTAGAAGCTTGGCATAAGCCTTCATAGAGCCTCAAGGCAGATTCTGCCTCCCCCTCCCCCCATCCAGACCGGCTGAGACACCACCACGAAAGGTGACTTGAGGAGGGACTGGTGCACTACTACCCCGTGGCCTGCATGTGGCTTCCGTGTTAAAAAAGGTGCCTCCTGAGCAGGTGGCCGAGGAAAAGTAACTCCTGCGTGAAGCTGGGCCTATTGTTAGAGGCCGAGGAGTATCACCTCTAACTTCTGGACAGGCTGGCAGCTGTGACGAGGTGTGGCACATGCTCTGCTCGCCCATTACGTGTATCTTCAGCAAGCTCTCAGTTTGCGGCAGTCTGCAGATTTCCCTTTGGTTCTATCATGAGTCAGACTCTTCTGGGACCTCTACATATTTCACACCCCTTCTCCACCAGATGTCGGCTTGCTCACATTTCTCCAATACTGAAAGATTTGCTCCCACTGCTCCTGCCAGGGGTCCTGTGTCTAATCTTTTCCTTGTTGGAGCCTCGCAGGTACAGGATGTGGAGATGTGCACCCACCTATCAACGGTTGTGTTCAAAGGATGGGTACCAGGAAGACTAGGAGCCTCAGATGGCAGACAGAACCTGTACAGGCGCTCCCCCTACACAATGTGGGGCAGCAGAGAGGCGGGGAGTCTGCACAGGGAAGCTAAATGAGTCCCTAGGAAGGACTGTGCAGGCTCTGGCACCAGAGGTGAAGAGGCTGCTGACCTTACGTACACATTGGCCTGAGGGCAGATGTTAGCCTGGGTAACTAAAGCTACAGGCAGGGAGGGGCCAGCGTGGTGCTGCCCACTGATGCCAAAGCTGACCTAGAAACCGGCCTCTGTGATAATTCCACGGAACTATACCCAAGGCTCACATTACTCTAGCTCAGTGGCTCTCAACCTTCCTAATACTGCGACCCTTTAATACAGTTCCTCATGGTTTTGGTGGCCCCCAACTGTAAAATTATTTTCATTGCTACTTTGAAACTATAATTTTGCTGTTACAAATTGTAATGTAAATATGTTTTCAATAATCATAGGTGACTCCTGTGAAAGGGTCCTTTAGCTTCCAAAGGGGTCGTGACTCACACATTGAGAACCACTGCCCTAGACTGACCCAGCCTTAGCAGTAGATTCTGCTGTTAAAATGGCAGTCCACTGCAGGCCAGAGTTGGCCGTTTCATGAGTCTGTGGTAGACAATGCCTTTTCTTGAGTTGGACATGGATTTTTCATTAGTCTGTCTCAGTAACCCAGAACATGGGGCTCACTTTGCTTAGGGGTAGAGTAATAGCCTTTGACCGTCAGGACATATGGTGCTGGGTCATGAGAAGAGCCTTCAAATGTCTCTACATCTCATGTGACCAGTGGTAACCACTTGATTCAGAGACCCAGTATCCACCCAGAGCTACTTGAGCTTCCTTTTCCTGGCCTAAGGGAGAAGCTCTCTTCTTCCCTCACTTTCTGGATTCCTTGAGGTACCATGGTGGTATCTGGGGAGCCGCCTGCCATAGGCAGCATTCAGCTTTGCTGACAGGCACTGATCATACCCCACTGACTAAGCTCTTCCTCAGCATGGGCCAGCAAGTTGGTGCTGGAGGAGACATCCCGCATCCAGGTGAACCCTATCACAGATTGCTTCCCTCTCCAGTCCACGGCCTGTGGCACTGTGCAAGTGAGATGCCTCACGCTGGGTCGAGGGATGGGATGTCTCAGTACTTCTGTTGTCTCCCCCGGCCTCCGCCGAGTCAGTGCTCAGCCACACACCAATTTCTGTGCTTCCCTGGCTTCTTCGTCCTTCACATCTGGGTTGAAAATGTCCGTGGGGAAGTGGAGGAAGAATCTACTTCTCATACATATAGGGCTACTTCATTCATGTGTGTTCCTGTCAACATTTGAACCCTGAAGAGGGCTGGACTCTGACCTGGGGCATGGCCTCTGGGACACAAACAGTCATGTGTTCCTGGAATTATGGCCAGCAGACTTGCCAAATGAAAGACGTTTAAGCTAAAGAGAGACAATTACAGGATAGCAGGGGAGGAGAGGGAAGGTATGGGGTGAGTCTCTGTCTCCTCCAAGGAGCAATAAGTTCGTGCACTGTGTGTGCAGAGGGAGAGCCTTCTTGTGTGTACAGTCCTGAGGAACCTGACATGAACCTTTTCTATGAAGGTCTATCACCAATCAACGGTCTGACTCAGAAAGTCAGCTTTTGTCAGTGGGGTGTGGACTTTGAAGACACACAGGACCATGGGTCAGAGTCTATTGGGAACACTGTCCTCTAGGTATAACACGGCCACTGCCATCTTAATCGTAGCAGCTGGTGTCTGCAGGAAACCACTGTGGAGGGGTTGAGAAGGTCATCAGAGTCTTACCTAAGGTCCAGCACTCCCTCCCTCCTGCTCCCCTTATCTGTATGTAATTCTGCATCAAAGGCTTGTGGATCCAAGGAAATGTTAGAGTACATGGTCAGCAGAAAGTTAAAGAGGCCCACGCAAGCAGCTTTGGGGAGTTCATCATTCTCGCTGGGATAAAACTTTCTGATGGTGCAGTTCTTTGAGGGGAGCAACCCACATCCCTCTTCTATGAGTACTCCCTTGATCATGGTCCTCTAGGTCCAATAAAATATCTGTTCACCAATCCTGACTTGGGTGAGATTGTTCCTTTGGTTTTTGGTTGCCCTGTGTAGAGTGAACAGATGCTTAATCACGTCTTGCTAGGAAAAGAGAATACAGAGCTATTTTGTCAATGGTCCACACACTCCTTCTGGGCCCTTGTCTGGAGTTCCAACACCATAAATCCTGGACACACTGGGTATACTGCTGCTGCAGTTGTCTTTGTAAATATAATCGCTCTCATGTTCAAATTTAGAGTTTTGAACATGACTTCCAGCTACCATGACAGGAAGAGCAGTCAGTTACGGAACTGTAGCAGAAAGTATGGATTGGTCAGGCTATACACACCTGCTCGGTAAACTCATCTTCTGTTCAATAATGTACAAAATATAATTTCAACCATCAGGCTTCCAAATTGGGCCACGTATGTTGTTGCAACATGTGTGGCATTTTTAAGCATGTCTCCGCCGCTCAGTAGACAGCCACAGATGCACACTGACATTTACTCTTGCCTCTTAGAAGGTTGGCATTCATCTACTGCCCACACCATCTCTGTATTACCTGCCACCTACCTCACCCCTGCCCAAGTCTGTTAGTTACCTCCAGGTATAATCTGATAATCAAGTCTCCCTTCGGGCTACACAGATGAGCCTCAAGGTCAATAGTGGCAATGTGACTTGGCGTTGAGGAAGGGACTTAGTAAGGAAAGCCATGTTGCAGATTCTAGTGACTGTCTCTGTAGTAGAAAGGGCTAGGAAGGAAGAAAGCCCTTTGTGTTTAGGGTCTATAATTGAGACCCCAAGAATCTATTTGGATGTCCTCTGACTCCTAGGTCTCAAAGACACAGAGGTCATTTCCTGTAGCTGGCCCAAGAATTGGGAGCCTTTCATACTGAGGAATGGGGTGCCTTGATTTTCAAGGATACATAGGTACTTGTTGAAAGCCTAGGTTTAGGCGTTCATCTATGAGGACACAAAACTGAGCCTAGACTCATCACTAATGTGTGCCCTGCTTCTCACTTGAGGAATTGTACCAGAGCCATCTCCTGTAGACAGGAGCCCCCCTTCCTCAGAGGTGGTATCCTGCATCTATCTCTCCAGCCTTCTCACTTCTTCTGGCCTCTGGCTTGTAATGGAACTACAGTAGCAGACCAGGAATGTGGCCATACACGGTCAGCACTCTCAGGATCTCAGGATACCCAGTACACCTAAGCCTGTAGATGCTCACAGCCCAGGTAACTACCAGCTCAATGCTTGCACATAATGCTCGCCACCCTTCTGTATTCTTTATCTCTCAATGGTGCAACACTGAACACAACATCTGCATATCACTTTTCACATGTGACATGACAACTCGAGTTTAATTCAACCCACCTGGTTGAATTAAAAGGATGGCTGAACCTAAAAATGGGGCAGGACTAACTGTACCTGACATCTAGTCCTGCTGAGAATGTAAATTTTAACCTGAACACTAATCTAGAATATAGCTTAATTAATCTGCCTTCCTTCGAAAGCCTGAAAAGTGGATAAGTTTCAGACTTCTTTTATTAGGTTGGTTAAGCATGAAGGTGAGCAAGTAAAAAAGGTGTTCAGAACTTTTTTATCCATTCTGAAGTCAAACATCTGAAGTTGGCTAAATGAGTAAGGCAGGAAGGCACCTGGGTGGTTAAGATAATTTGGGGAAACTTTTGAACTTAGCAAATTGTTTTGTCCAGAAGCATCTTCCCCCAGTGTCCCACCAGCTTGCCTAGACTGATGGAACTGTCTGTCCTTATTCCTGTGTCTGCCAAACCCATCTACTCTACCTTAAAAGCATCCTTTCAAGAGACTGAGCTCACTGCCAAACACAAAGACATCTAATTCTTGAGAAGCCTATTTAAATGGGAGTTTTAGAATTCCACATTCGTTTAAATGCTGTAATTTAGCAGAGAAAATTTCCTCAACAAGATAAACACCTTATTTCCTGGCAGTGATTCATGTGGTTATATTTGGGGTTGGCAGGCAGCTGGCCTGCCTAGGGGTGGCACTTCTGAGCAGACAGTATTAATCTGTTGTGCCTGCTGACCTCACCACACCCTTTCATCCTCAGGACACCCAAGATCTCAGGGACCTCTTGTGGGGCTGGGGAGCCATGGGAAGCAGGCCTGGAGGAAGAGTGGGCATGTCCAAACCCCAGAAATCTCATGCTGAGATCAGCAGCAGTAGGATCTTGTATGTCCCAATCTACCTTTGCGCTGCCCCCTCCCCCCACCAGGAGGTTACACATTCTGGTATGGTAGCCAGGTTAAACCTAATCTCCCCTTATAAGGTCATGTCTGGTAGCACCTGAAACTCCTCCTTATGCAAATGAGATATTCATAGCACCCTGGCCCTGGCCAATAATGTTCAATCACCCTGAAATGAAAGCCTCTGCCCATCCCCCAAAGGTTCAAGTAACCTTTGTTTTCCCCATTAAAAAGCTGTCTCACTGAAGCTGCCTCTTGAGAGTCTGTTCTTGGCTCACTGCCTGCCATCTCTACTGCTCCCAGGCAGCAGTCCAGCCTCGGCCCGGGGAATGGACGGCAACCTCTGAGACCTGCTCCAAGAAATGGCTGACTCTTTTCTTGATAGACCACTGAATGCCTGTGCTGTCAAAAATGATTAGTTTCCCCTCACTTCTAATTAGCCTAGGGACAGTGGTGTTAAAAGACTTTTCACACTGCCCTTTCGGGAAGCGTTAGCACACGTATGTTACTACAAAGAAAAGCTAGTAGTAGCCAACTGAAAAACCCACTAGGAACCACTTGTGTAAATGCCAGTGTGCAGAGAATGTCGACAGACATGAGGGGCAGCTCACATGTTGAGGGGCAGCTGGACTTTGGGAGACATGCCCTGTTCTCCAGCCACTGCGGCAGCTCGAGGGATGGCTGTGGGGACAGGTCCAGCTGAAGAGGAGTCCTGAAAAGACACAAGAGGAACCGTGAGTGAGTAGAAGAAAGAGCTTGTCTAAGGAACAAGTGGGTTAGTCGTCCCGGCAGCCATGTGTATTCATTCCCTCAGTGTCAAAGCCTCATGCTTCACTTCCCTCGACAGAAATCACACATCATCATCCCACGGCAGTGAGGTTGGTGGCCCGAGACACCTGGCCCAAGGCATCTCTCAAGGGCCCCTTCTGAGTATCATACCCAGGTCAACATGGGAGAAGACACTGTCAGGTGGAGGCCTAACTTTATCCTAAGAACCTTGATTAATCGTTAGTGTGTGGAAATAACATCTAGACAAAGTGTTCTGTAAGCCAGTTTAGATGGCCATGACCTGGGAACAGACTTAGGATTCCTCAAATACCATGTTCCAGTGTGGGATCCATTTCGGGAAGTTTTTATGGTAATAGAACAAAGAAAACCATAAATTAAGATGCTTTGCAAACCCATGGTGGAAACACTAAGTAGGTTATCCCAGCATAGAGGAGAGACCTCAGCCGGGGCTCCGATGCTCCCTGATAGCACACCAGTTCCTTTGACTGGCGGAGAATAGGGTCCTGTTAATACATTCCAAAGGCTTTTATCCGGATGTTAGGTCTGACACTGAGGTGGGCCAAGGGAAGGCTCTTTAGCTGGGCTAAAAAATAGCCCAAGAGAAACTGTAATTACACCCTGGACCTGCAACATTCCAAACTCCCTACAGCTACTGACTTTTAATCAGTCAGCTCTTTGCAGAGAACTTCTGTTTAAATGGTTTAAAAGTGACCATCCCAGCAGTGACATCAGGATGACCAGGGACAACAAAGCACAGTATGGCCCCAAAGACTCTGCATCTGGGGTCTCGAGGCTTCAAGGGCCTCTTCATCCAGGCTGTGCCTTCCAAGTGCCTGTGCATATTGAGCTCTCCAGGTTAAGGTTCTAGGAGGCAAGGAAATTTCAGTCCTTAGAAATGTCCCCTTGGAGGTGTAGTGGGTTAAATTGTGTCCACCTCAAAAAGATCGGTCCAAGTTATAGGCCCTGGCACCTACGAATGAGACCTCATTTGGAGTAAGTGTCTTTATATATTGAAGTAAGGATGACCTGTGAACAGGACACGCAGGGGACATAAGGCTATCCGACAATGGTGGCAGAGGGCAGTCATGTGTCTACAAGCCAAAGATGATCAGCAGCCACTAGAAACGAGGAGAGGGGCATGGCAACCCAACACTCCTCCCCTATCCACACACCCCTCCCCCATCCATAAACCCCTCCCCCACCCCCATACACCCTCCCCCAACCCCCCATACCCACAGGAAGAAACAGCTCTGCCAAGAACTCCATTTTGGACTCTAGACCCTCCAGGGAGTAACTTCTTGCTGTCCCATAGAGTTTGGCACTTCTAGAAAACTAATGTGTGTGTGAGAGGGGATGTGTCAGAGTAGTCAAGTTCAGTAGGCCTCTGTCTGTCTCAGTTTAAAGGACCCTGACATTTCCTCCCCTTCAGGCACCTAACCAGGGACAGATGGACACACAGGCGCTGGATGACTACAGGCCATGCTGTTGTGACCTTGGCAGAAACATCGTGTGATACTTTGAACTGTCATGATTCTGAATGGGATCAGTTCATGGCATAGGGTATGTGGCCTCAGGTAAGCAGAGGTCACAGAGATAGGGACTGAGTACTTTAGGACAACCTGATACAAATCCATACCTTGCACCCTAACTGGCATGGCTTAGCTGACGGGGAATAAGGAAGTGATTCTCAGGACTTGGGATCAGTCTGGATTTGCCTAGCTAAGGAGCTCTGTGGCTGTAGGCCTCCTGCTGATCCTATACCTTCTTGCTCAGGGGTTTGGATGGGTTCTGTAGTCATAGCACCTGGAGTCTCCACCAAGTCAAACAGTTACTGCTTTCTGTTTAAACTATAGAGAGCCTTGCAATGAGACCATGCAGCTGAAAGACGAGTTTCCTTATGTCTTCAAGGTAACTTCACATCTCCTGAGACTGATGCTTGGAATAGGGCCCTGGGCCTTTTAAACTTCACAAAGAGAGAACACCAAGTTTCAAAGGCAGGTTCTACCCCTGTGGATCTCATGCCTAAGACCAACCAAGGAAAGAGCTGGGGGACACGTGTGGGTTGTAGGTTTGCAGTTGTGAATGTGGCTTCTGGGTGACAGGCTGTGGGATTGGCCATCTGCTGTCACTTCTGCCCTCCTATGGAGTGAGCCAGAGATGGAGTGTTTTCTGCTCAGGAGGGCTCCAAAGCCACCTGAGACTGCCACAGAAGCTCCAGCAGAGTCAGGGAGGCAGGCAAGGCCTGCCCGTTGGTATTGAGGTTCTCGTTCTGTGAAGGGCATCTGTGAAGAAGGCTGGCAGCTCACCTTGGGAACTGCCATTGCTTCTAGCTCTCCTCAGGGGTCAGGGACTCAGACTGTCAACGTTTCTCCAGAACCTCAGGCACCACAGCACAACCTTGCATGCATTCACAGTAAACGAAGCAAAGAGGATCTCTGACTCTGGTGTTGGTACTGTGGGGAAGACCCTTAGACAGGCGCTTACACATGAGCTGTCCCAGTGAGGTCAGGCCGCACATAAGGGGATCGGGGCAGCATCTAAGGCAGCTTCTGAAAGGAATAGGATGAGTCTCTTCAGGTGGAAGGGAAGGTGGATGGTGGCCTGGAAGAATGAGGCCTTGTAGAAGCAGAAGGTGCATTAAAATGAAGACAGTCAAGCAGGGCAGGGATTGCAGGGCACTACGGCCCTGGTGTGGAAACCTCCTACATGGATTTGGTTTCTACACCAAGAGCCCCGGAAGAGCCAGGCTAGGTAAATTCAGTGACACGTGTGCAAAGTCCTGACCAGAGCAGAGATGGGGACTGCACAGAACCTGCCTGGGCACATCCACAATGTCTCCAACGGCCTTGAGGCCATTCAAGCCATAATTCAATAGGATGGCATAATGTTTTGGGCCAGGAGAGACAGTGATGGCAGATTTCCATCTCCTGGGCAAAGGGGAAAGCTTGGCCCACAGTACGGCCATTGTCAACATTGGAATTAGTTTATAATGGGTAATTATGAAGGCCTGTTAGCCCATAATTGATTCTCTGGGTAAACCAACATCAAGTGTTCCATAGGGAAGTATCAGGAGGCTTGCTTAGGAGGATAAGCTAAGGATACCCAGGGACTCTGTGGCTGAAGCAATCTTAGGTCTGTTTCGAGGATGTAGGCAGGAAAGCGGGCAGGGCCTTGGCCTCTAAGCTACATGGAGCAATTGCTGGTGGAAACCTTCAGCTGGAACTATATAACAGATGTTACAAAACAAATACGTGAGGTTTTTTCCTTTTTTAGCTATGCATTGGTTAGAACTGCAATACAGGTGTACTCGTGTAGATGTCTGTTGAACCAGAAATATCCCCCGTAGAATCATGTGTTTGGATTCTTGGTGGCATAGCTAGGGAAGGTGGTGGAACTTTGAGAAAGTAGATCCTTGCTAGAGAAAATGAGTCTCTGGTGTGAGCCTTGAGGCTCCTTATCTTCCCTACTTTCTAGTCACTCTCTGCTTCTTGAATGCAGATGTAGCACGACCAGTCAGACTCCTGCTCCGCCATCATGCCTAATCCCACCATGAAGAACCCCAGGGACCTGCAAGCCAGAATAAACCTTTTGAAGCTGCTTTCGCCAGAACATTTTATCACAGCAACAGGAAAAGAAGCTAAGAGTTCTTTTTCAAGCTGCAAGACCTACAGCTCATGCTCATAGTATGGCACTGCTGTGCAGTGACATCCAGAGGGGACATTACTGAGTTCCTACCTGGTGGCAGCAACATCAGAGCCAACCCTGCCAGGGACAAAGAGTAACCTTGCAAAGCAAGCATGGTAGGCTTTGTGTTTTCCTAATGCACAGTGGGTCCCACCCATACACTTCTGAATCAGGCCTTCATCTCTGTCACCAGGAAACCACAAGAAGAGCAACCCTACTGGGGCAGGAAGCTGGGGGCTCTGACTTTCTGGAGACTTCAAGACTATTTAGAATCTGCTGAGAATCCTCGACAGGCTGCTGGCCTCTCCTGACACTGGCAGAAGGCACAGGTCAGGCACTGAAGCCTGAAAGGGTCTATTAGAGACTCACAGGTCAGGGTCTGGCATGGGGTTCCAAGTGACTGGACAAGCCTCGGCTAACACAGTGCTGTCCAAATGCTCTTTCACAGCTCTAACAAACCATCTTTCTCTTGAGATGGTTTTAATGAGTGTCTGAAGCAGAATACTACTGTGAGAGGTAGAGTCTGGTTTGAAGTAAAGTGGAGTGTATGGTTGAGGGCTTCCACCTAACTGCAAACAGCCATTCTACCTTTACTTTATATATACATATATATACATGCTGAATATGTCTATGTGTATATATATATATATATATATATATATATATATATATATATATATATATGTATATATATATGGATGCCATTGTAAGACTATGGATGGAAACCAAGGCCTTGTGCAGTCTGGGTGACCATTCTAACACTGAGCTGGGTACCTGACTCTCTTCTTGAGACAGTGTCTCACTCACTAAGTTGCCTAGGATGGCCTTGAGTTCATTCTTTAACCCAGGAAGGCCCAGAATGTGAGATCCTCCTGCCTCAGCCTCCGAAGGAGCTGAGATTACAGTTTTGTTCCACTTGCTTCCGATTAGATTTTTAATCATCTAGTTTTAGATACAGGGAAATGATAAAAATAAGAAAAATTGGAGGGGTTTAGGTTGCTCTTGATGAAAACTGGGATTGTGGGTCCACAGATAAGGGAAACATGGCATTTCTCTTACTGGGTCTTTCTGGGGTAGCTCGCTCACTATGTTTTTCAGGTATATCCATTTGCCTGCAAATTTTTCTTCATAGCTGCATAGAATTCCACAATGTATGTACCACACTTTCATCAGGTGAAAGATATCTGTGTTTCTATTTCCCAGCTGTTGAGAACAGAGTGGCAAAGAACGTGGCTAAGCAGTATCTGTGGATGTCAAGTCACTTGGGTATATGCTGAGGAGTGGTAGAGCTGGGTCATATGGTAGATTGTAAAATGTGTGTTTTCTTTTAATGTCTCCTTTTCTCCCAGACAGAAGCCATCTCTCTTAGCTCCTTGCCAGTCCTCCTCCCAGTTTCCAGCCCAATCCCTTCCAATGTTTCTCCCAACCGTTCCTCAGTTCCCCAACGTGTTATTGAAACAGCCCCTTCTCCCAGTTTTCCAAGTACTAGCAGCTCCAAACTATAACAACTGCTCTAGCCTAGCTGCTCAGCTCAGCCTCCCATGGCTCAACTGTCACCAACTGTCACTTTGCTAGCTGAGTCCACTTCCAACTGTCTCCTGACAATATCTGGCTCAGCTCAGCCTCGAGTGGCTCGATTGTCAGCGACTGTCTTCTCATTTCTGCTAGCCGGTCCACTTCCAACTGTCTCCTGACAAGATCTTCTCTGGCTTGGCTCAGTTTCTGCTCAGTGGTCTCCCATTTCCAATCTGTTCAGTCTCTTTTCTGCCCCCAACTGTCTTCTTTTCCTCTACCCCTACTCAACCTTTCTTTCCGTACCAACTGTCTGCTCTAACCCAACTCTTCGACCCTACTCTCCTGCCTGCTGGACCCTACACCTCTCTCTCAGTCTCTGCTGGTCTTTTATATGCTCTCCTATTCCCAGAAGTCCAAGAGGCAACGCCCACATCGAAGGTCATAGAGTTCTCTTGAAGGGCCAGTTGATCAACTAGGGATCTTTTAAAGGGCCAGGTACATAAAAATAAATCACCCTACCTTGGATCTATTTTCAGTTTTCTGGGAATCCTCTACACTGATTTTCATAGTGGCTGCACTGTTTGCAATCTACAAACAGCGTTGGAGGGTTCCCCTACCCCATATCCTCACCATAACTTGTTAGTTGTCTTCTTGACCTTAGCCACTTTGAACTTTGCTGGTTGCTAAGGTGTTAATTACCTTATCTTTCTCAGGCATTTATTCTCTTTTCTTTTGAGACCTTCTGTTCAGAGTCAGAGCCTGCTTTTTAAAAATCGAGTCATTTGTTTTTCTGATTACTTCTAAAATTTTCGTATAGTCTGTATATTTCTTCTCTATTGGATGGATAACTGGCGAGGATTCACCCCCACCCTGTGGGCTTCTGCCACACTCAGATGCTTCTTTTGCTGGATAGAGGCTGTTGACGGTTTTCCCATTCATCGGTTGTTGGCCTTAGTTCCTGGGTGAATGGATTCCATTCAGAAAGTCCTTTCCTCTGACCATTCTGATTTTTTTGTTCCAACAGTTTCCATGTTCCAGGTTTCACATCGAGACCTTCGATCTACTTGGAGTTGATTTTTATGCAGGGTGACAGATATGGGTCTTCTAGTTTTTGAAGAATGTCAGAGAGGATTACTTAGATCGCACTGAATCTGTAAATAGCTTTTGATAGAACAGTCATTTTTACAGTGCTAATTCTGTTAATTCACAGCATGGGGATCAGAGCTCCAAATCTTTGGATTTGGGTGCATAATCTGAAGTAACCACAGAAGCCAGTAAGCAATGTAGAAAGGAACCTTGAGTGGTGTGGCATAGGAGGACATGGGTGCTGTGAAGGGGGAGAGACTACCCAGGACTTTGGGGATTATAAGGAGGCTAGCACAGAGGGCAGGAAGGAAGCACAAGTAATTAACACTACCCGTATTTAGAAAAGACACAGGGAAACACTGCTCCGTAGATTACTCACATGGAGCTATTTCACATAGGGTGATGATGCTCCCCCAACAAGAGCCACAGACTACCCAACAAAACCTCCCTTCAATTTGTTGGTCACTTGACCCCAAGAGACTCCCCAACAATATAGGCAAGTGCCATTGCCCTTGAAATTGAAAGTAAGCTCCTATTGCTGAAGATACCACACACTTCAGATATGGCACGTGTGGGAACCAAACTGGAAATGACCTGAAACCCTCCTCCCTGAGGGTGAGCTTCCATATTATTGGAAGGTGCTGTGCAATCTGCCAAGGGGGGAAAAAGCAATCAGCGGTCCTCCTCAGCTGTAAAGCTTATGAACCACAACAATGGCGGGTACAGCAAGATATCCCCAATGGTGCGATAGTGACACCTTTATCTCAGGAACTGGGGGCAACCAAATAGCTGTCAAACTGAATATAAGGCCTGTACCATAGGAGGGAATCCATGCCTGGTACTGTAACCCTAGCCAACCACCCAGTGCAGGTGAGGTCATTGACCCTAGAAAAGATTCTATTGCTGCCATTAAATTAATATAGTTTCTAACTGTCCCATAAATTCTTATCCCTGGGCACACGGGCAAGTATCCCTCTCATGCTCTCATCAAAGAAGTTTCTACTTTTAAGTCAGCAGGTATTCACAAAGGGTCAAAATGTAAAGGATAAGTAACTGTGGAGTTCCCAGCCACAACTGATACCTGTACAAAGTAACTACTTTGCCTAACACTCAGGGAAAATCAGAGGTGGGGGGGTGTGTTGATAGATTTTAATAGCCAGAAGGCCTTAAAATGTCTGCTGGGAGATAGTGTCCTCTAGGCACAGCAAGAATGCTGCACCCATAAAATCTCCACAGTGTGCTTGCCTATACAAGAGCTTCACGACAACAGTTAACATATCAGCACGGAGCGGTCACTTTCCCAAGGCACCCTTAGATAAAGAGTTACAGGCCATTAATGGCTGCTGAGATTAGAGAGTCAGCATTTTCTCCAGGGATGAGCCTCAAGATAGGTTATCCAATCCCAAGTGCTCAGCCCTAAATACATTCATGTGGGCAACAGGAAGTGGACTCACTAGCTTGCATACATGTATGTTCTCCACACACACATACGTTTGTATACATGTGTAAATAAAGTAATTATAGAAGAGATAATGACTTTTGAGAGTTGGACAGGAGAGGAGTTGGAGAGAGAAAGGGAGGAATAAAAATGATGTGAATACAGTAAAGTATAAAATTCTCCCAAAATTTAAAAATAAACAACAACACCTACGAACATGGTCCTAAGGCAATTGTTTACAATGACTCTACAACCGCCTGGTAGAAATCTCTTTTCCAAATTCAAAGCCAAATCCAGCCTTGCTTACTAGGGATTATGTGCCTACTGACCCCTTCTCAAGAAAGGTCTTGAGTCATAATAAGGAAAGTCTGGTGTGAGGCAGAGACGGCTCAGAGGGTAAAAGCACTTCTGCACAAGCCTGATGACATGAGTCTACGTCCCTGGAACCCATGTAATACGGCCAGAGATGGTAATATTCATCTGTAATCCTAGCACTCCTATGGTGATATGGGAGGCCAGGGTAGGAGAATTGCCCAGAAGCTCATGGGCCACCTAGCTTAGAGCAGAAGCAACAGGAGACACAGTTCCACAAAGCAAGGTAGAAGGCAAGAACCGACTCTTGGACACACATGCACAGCCCCCACCTACACACGAAGATCTATAGAAAGTCTGTATCCTCATAGCTTTCAAAAATGAATCCACAAAGGACACATGCCAGGACTGTGCCTGAGCAGGTGAAGACGCACACATTCAAGAAGGCTGGCTGACCACATAGGTAGCCAGTGGCATACCCCACGGAGCCATTGCCCATAAAGAACAAAGAAGTGGTGATAGCCTCAGGCCTAAGAATGAACATTCGGCACCAGCCTGGCAGTTGCAGGGTCATCTAAGAGTCACAGCCAGCGAGAATGCCCTCACCGTACGGGATTTGCCATGGTGTCAGCATAAACATGAGCCAAGGAGCCCACCCACAGTGAAGTGGATTTGCTAGCATCCTGGGCTCCTTCACTTGCAATACCAGAAAGCAGACACAATCTGAGAATTCACACTTCTCTCCTCTGGCTGAATGAATGCACACCCCAGTAACTGAGGTCTGGGGCACTGTTGGTAACAGTGGCTTGCACTGTGAAATGCCAGCATTCTCTGGGATCAAGTCAGCACCAGCTTCTGGCTGCAATGCTGTCATTGCTCAGCCCCAAATTGTCCAGTTGTTACCAACACCAGAGGCTCCTCACTGCAATTTAATAGTCTCATAAACAAGCAAGCCAACCAAGCCATGCGGTCTTACCACTGGGATTAATAAGAGGAAATAATAGGTATAAGGGTTGGCAAGGGTGCTGGGGTCCCAAGCTGTTTAAGACTCTGCCACAGATGAAAAAAAAACCCAGAAGAAATATCTCATCATTTTAATTTTTAATATGTATCATGAAAACACTGTTATCACCCCGAGGGGTACTGAGATGAACATGTTTTATTCAATACTTGCTGTCACCGTATTACCCTTGGTGAACCGCATCCCAAAAGGAAAGCTAGAATTAAAGCATTTGTGGTCCAGTTCTGCTCAGTTCTTCATATAACCAGAATGGAAAATAGCTTAGGAATATAGGATAGGACAGGACAGGACAGGACAGGACAGGCCAGGTCAATAGGACTATAGCTAGAAGCGCCAAGTTTAGCAGTAGGGGAGAAACTAGAAGTCCAACTAGCCTGGAGGGCTGCCCAAGGAAGGAGGGATATTTTAATGTCAGAGCCCTCTACTCTTTGTATTACTTTCCTATTGGTGTGATAAAATACCATGACCAGGGCAACTTCCAGAAGGAATGGTTTATTTGGGACTTATGGTTCCGGAGGGTCCACTGTCCGGAGGGACAGTGAGTCCACTGTCATGATGGCATGGACCTACAGCAGGAGGAAGGGACAGTGGCTGGCGCAGAAGCTGAGACCCACAAACAGGAAGCAGAAAGAGCGAATGGGAAATGGCATCACGTCTTTAAGCTCTTGAAACATGCCCAGTGACATACTTCCTTCAGGACATATGTCCTAACTCTTTACAAATAGTCCCCAAATGGGGAGTAAATATTCAAATGCCTGAGACTATGGAGGAACATCTATGACTTAGACCACACACCCTGTAAGTTCCACCTGTGCTTTCCCTTAAGGTGGGGCCCGTGCCTCTACTACTGCCCCTGGCTCTGTTCTCCTTACAAGCGCCAGATTTGCTTGTAGACTCTGGCAGCAGAGGCAGCTCTTGACCTGATGATCTCAACTGGGGGCAAACAGATGCATCTCGGTATCTCTGCTCCAGGTCTCACAGGCAATCAGCAATGCTTATCCATTTAGTTACTCTGGCTGCGGTAGCTTACCAGAGTAGCCATGATTAGCCAACATGGAGACACTGTGACCGCAAAGCCTACACTATTTACTATCTGACCTTTTGCCTCAGAGTGCGTCACCCAGGGAAGTGTGGGACCAGTGAGCCACAGTAGTGTGCCAAAGGTTACAGCGCATGCTCTTGATAGTATTAAGAAGAATCAACTGACTCTGAGGAGAGTGGCCTGTGGGAAGGGTGGAAGGAGATCTGTGAGGAAGACGTGGAATCCATTGCCCACCTTTCTTGGGCCTTGCAGGCTTCCACTCTGAACAGATGGACATAGTCCTGGGCTTTTTTTTTTAAATTAAAAATAGGAGGGGTTGGGGATTTAGCTCAGTGGTAGAGCGCTTGCCTAGGAAGCGCAAGGCCCTGGGTTCGGTCCCCAGCTCCGAAAAAAAAAAATAGGCATAGATGACCTTCATCCAAAGCCTCTTCTATTAGCTTTTCCATCCCTTGGTATAAAATGCACGTTGCTGGTGGCCATAGACAGAGGCTGGCATCTATAGCGTGTGTGAATCTGTAAAATTGAAGGCATTTTCTAGATTGTTCTATCTCCATTTGCATGTAGTGACTTTCCTGCTCTGTCTGCTAATCCACAGTGCTTCTGGATCCTCCTTCAGAATCTAGGCATGTGAGTCTGCCTGATCCTCACCTCCATGGATACTCACTCCCCACTCCCACATCCAGTGCTCACACTCAGCTACTTCTGGGATTGCAGAAGAAAGCTCTTGGACTAGACACCAGGGGACTATTTACACTCATTCATTCATTGTTGAAGCTCAACTGGTAGGTTTTTAAAGACAGTCCCTTAAAAGGCACGTAATTAAATTCATAAGTTTCTAAAACTTCTAAAAATAAGCCATGCTCCCTCAGCCTTGCAGGCAGCTGGTGCTTTGCAGGTGAGTACAGAGCCAGCCAGGGGCTCAGGGCTGATAAGCAGTTGACAGCAAGGCAGCCACAGAGCACCAGGCCTGGGGCAGCCATTGCTGTCAATTTCTTCAGCTCTTAGCCAGTGCTTACCCTCCAGCTTGTACCATCCACCTAGTAGCAGAGATAAGACTCAGACAGCAAGGGAGTTCCGGGCAGAGCACAGTTTCATTCTGAGACACTTGAGAAATGTTCTTTTGAAAGTTGCCCTAATGATTTGCAAACACTTTCCCAGTTGCATCAATGTTAAAGAACACCTCTTCCATCTCAAGGGGTTGCTTGTCTGAGTTTATCTGTCAGCAGCTGGGCTCTCTGGAGCTGGGACTGGGGGTGGGGTGGGGGGAGGGCAGTGAATGGGGCCCATCATGGCTGGATGGGAGTTGGGCCATGTTAGACTGTCTCTGGGACTTCCAGAGTCTTCCGAGATGTGAACACTCAATCCTGCAGAGCCAGTAGAACCACTGGAGGCTCTTTAAGGCAAAACTGGCCTTAGGGTTTACAAGTACAGCTCTTCATGTCAACTGCTGTAGACAGACTTACCTTCAGTTTCCTAACCTCAATGTTCAATGTAAGGACTTACAAACCTGTATGGGGCTTGGAAGAGGGGTATGATGGGAACTCTGAATCCCTACCTTCAAGTAGGTTGGAGCTGTGTGTCTCAGTTTGCAGATATGACATATATCCCTGCAGGGAAGTCTTGGTCACTGTACTGTTGCCACAGTTTAACTAAAAAAAAAAAAATCCTGCACTAGGGCCAGCAAAGCTTTTCTAATACCCCAGACTTTGTGGATCCTCTGAGTTCTATCTCACATCTCGGCGAAGGCATAATATGAATGTTTTAATAAACCCGTGATTTACTAAAGCAGGCCATGAGACTGCTTTAGCCTTGGGAGGAAACTGAGCATCGGACCCTCTTCTGCCCAGGACTCACAGGTGAGTGGGAAACAGCTCTCCTTTTTACGTTCCTAAGAGCCATGGGCTTCTTGTTACCTGATGTCATTTGCTTATACTGAATGATGCCCAACAAACCACATCCACTTCAGTTCCTCGGGCAGTTTGGTGAGAACTTCAGTCACTTGCTTGATTTATGGGAAAAAACCCTCTAATAAGTATAGCATTTCATTCAGTTGGGACTCACACACACGCACACACACTTATATAACCATAGTCTTATAATGTAGATAACGGAGTTGAAAAATTCCTATTGCCTAGTGATACTGTGACGGCCATACTATGAGAGTAGGATAGTTTTCTTGCTTGTTTGTGGTGATGGTGGTGTACATGTCTACTCTGCTGCCAGTGTTATAAAAGCATGGAATGTAAGTCACATACAGACCATAATACTTGTCAACGATATTAAATGTCTGTGTGATTGGTTTGTGTATCTTAAGAATTATTTTTCATTTATGTGCGTGAACATGCACAGGTGTAGAGCACTGGTGGTCAGGTGCCCTCTACCATTTGTTTCAGGTGGGATCTCTCATTGGCCTGGAGCTTCACCAAGTAGGATGGGCTAGCTGACAGCAATCTCCAGAGACCCACTTCTTTGTGCCTATATTGTGTGGAGATTGTAATCACAGACCAATGCTTTGTTTTGTTTTGAATGTGGGTTCTGGGGAGTCAAACTCAGGTCCCAAAGAGTGCCAGGCAAATGTTTTACCAATTCAGCCATCATTTTGTCCTTGTAAATAGTGTTTTGGGTCTCACTGTGTAGGCCAGGATGGTCCTAAGCTCACTATTTAACCCTGGCTGCCTGTCTGAGTCTCCTGCTTCAGCTCCTCTATGCTGGAGTCACAGGCATGGGCTACCATGCCCATCTGTGTGTCTCTTGATGTGCACAGCGGCCATTTCAAGTGACTGTCCTGTCCATTTATGTCTATGTAAGTGCTCTCTGTCCTGTTCACACAATGAGAAAATCACCTAATAATGAATTACTAAAACACGTACCCTTCACCTAGTGACAAAACAGTTAACCATGTCCTGGTTGTATCCAAAACATTTTAAAAGCAAACGTATGAAATTCTTTCCTCAAGTTGGTGTATGTTTATTATATACAGTGCTGGGTCTCACAGACATCAGCATGCATATGTAGCATGTATTTGACCATGTTTCTCCCTTTCAATCTCTACAGTTTCACTTGTACTTTTATGTTCCATATCCATATATAACATATATACATACATAAAATAGATATACATACATATAATCTAAGATCTACCAATGATATAAAACATGCCCATATTATCTGAATCTGACTTAATCATCTCCAGCTGCAGTCCTTCCCCTGCAAACAGGGCAATTCCATTCATGTGGATGAAACTCCATTACATGTGTGTGCCACACTGTTTTCACTTATCTGTTGCTGGATATATAAACTGATTCCATCTTGTTATTGAGACTTGTGCAACAATGAACCTGGATGTGTGAGTGTCTCTGTGATATATTCTGGCAAATACTCAGAAATGACATAGCTGGATCATGTGACAGTTTTGTTTCAGTTTTATTATTATTATTATTATTATCATCATCCTCCTCATTATTATTATTAGAGGGTCTCCATGCTGACTTCCATAGTGGTTGGACAAATTTAAATTTCCATCAATATAAAATTCCATAAGAATTCTATTTTCTCAACATCCCTGCCAGCATTCGTAGAAGTATTTTCTAAAAGCAAATCTGACAAAAGATTAATATCTGGGATAGAATATACAAAGAACTAAAAATAACTAAATACCAAGGAATCAAATAACCCGCTCAATAAATAGGAAAATGAGAGGAACAGGCAGTTCTAAAAAGATGAAGGACTATAAAAATGGCCAATAAACATAAAAAATGTTCAATATCACTAGCCATCAGCAAAATGCAAATTAAAGACAAATTAAGATTCCCTCTCACCCTGGTCTGAATGGCAATCATACGAAAACATCTGGACTTTTAATGGTGGAGTCAGCCTAAATAGCTTTTACGTCAATATTTGGTTGACAGACTTCTGCCCCCAGCAGAACACCGACACATGACTGCTCCATTATTCACGCAGAGCAGCAGCGCTCTGACCTCTACTGCGAGCAGGAAGAATTCTACAGGGTACAAATATGAGCAGGATGGGATGGAAGCCGGACATCTCACTTGCTGCACCCTCTGCACAGCCATCAAAATGGACCCAGAGCTCACAGGAGAGCTGGGTGTGACAGGAGCTGTCTTCTCACAGAAGGGCAGGCTGAATTTTATACACCTTGTTGTTTTGTATGCATTCAAGACCTTCAGTAAAAAGTGCTGTTGACAGTTCACAGGGCCCACCCAAGAAGAAAGCTAATGTGTGTGAGCCCACGTATGAGTTAGGTACACACAGGACACAGAGACAAAAGCACTTAGACCCTGCCCTGAAGGACCTACAGGTCTCTGGGGGGAGAGCCATATCCACAAATCAGACTCCCTGGCAGACGCACAAAGTCTGGAAGGCACAGTAGCAATGCAGGTACCATCAGCACAGAAAGCCGCGGAGATGAAGGAAATGAAGGGATTACTTCAAGTTGTTGCAAGAAAGGTGAATTTGCGAGAATATGCTTCTGTGCATTAGTAGTGTGTGGCCAAGACAAGTAACAGTGGGAAGGGATTCCTCGAGTTGTGGACGGTAGGTGGGCAGTGGGTCTACAGATGGAGCACAGGCTGAATTGGCTGGGGTTAGAAAGGCAATCTGGGCCGAGTCTCACAATGTCATGGGGGCATCTCCAGAAGCAGAAAGGTTGGGCTTTGTGTATGGAGGTTCAGGGAGGCACTGAGGGGTACAGAGTCCCCACTTTGGAAGATGGGATATTGCTTTGGCATAATAATAATAATAATAATAATAATAATAATAATAATAATAATAATAATTATTATTATTATTATTATTATTTGAAGAAAGGAAATGGATTACTCTAGCATCCATTGAGTTAAGGCACCTTTCCAAACGAAGACATGATGAAAGTGAGAAGAAGGCAGCCAGAAATAAGTATAGATAAGTAGCTACCTCGGAGGAGTAACCCAGCGAGGGTGTGTGTACTGGAAAACTACGTAAGTATCTGTGCGAGATAGACAAACTAGCACGGAAAGTACTCAGATTGGTCCAGATTGGGCAGGGGCAGGGGTGCCCAGAAAGTCGGAAAGTTGGCAGTGTCAGATGCTAATGAGGGTCCGGAAGGATGACAACACTGAACAAGCAGTGTGACTGTAGCAACAGAGGCAGACAATATGGGTTGTGGTTGTCGAGCACATCCAGCACGAGGAAGCTATAACATGCTTGTGGCAGGGGCGGAACAGATAGAGTCCTTGGAAGCAGTGCTAGAAGGCAGGGCAGAGAAGGGGTCACCTGTGGCTCACCGAAACTCAGACTGCCGTCCTGCCCCACAAAGCCCTCAGGAGAAGCAAGCAGCCAACCTAAGGCTACCTGCTGCTTCAGCAGAGGGAGGAGCCCTACACTCATCCCCAGCCTACCCTCTCCTAGTGCCCGGCCCCTCCCATGATCTGACTCCAGATTCATCCAGTCTCAGAGATGCTCAGTCTCAAACCCACAGAATTTCCTGCTCTGGTTACCAGGTGCCAGGAGGCAAGCTGCTCTTTTGAAGATGCACCAGGAGAAGGACCATGAATCCCCCTCTCCCAGCATTTCCTACTCCTGCACTGGACTGCAGGATATGAAATCAGGGCCTGTCTACTCCAAGCCTGAACCTTAGCTATGACCACTCCCCCCACTCCCCATCTCCCCCTGCCCTTAAAACAATGGCTGTTTCTTCTTGCTCAGTGGTACTATCAATAAGGCCTTAGCCTAAAGCCCCTTTCTAAATGGCCAGATAGAGAGTTTTGTTTTTATAGTGCTAGAGATTGAGCCCAGGTCACACCCATGTTAGATAACTGTTCTACCACGGAACTATAACCTCGTCCTAAAATGTCAATGCTGTTAATATTTTAGGGCATACCCTTTGGATTCCTCTGACTCCCTCAGCACTCTGCTTTGAGTTGTTTTCTTAAAAATATATGAACTGAGCCAGGCAGGGGTGGTACACGCCTTTAATCCCACCACTTGAGAGGCAGAGGCAGGTGGATTTCTGAAGCCACCCTGGTCTACAGAGTTCCGTGTGTGTGTGTGTGTGTGTGTGTGTGTGTGTGTGTGTGTGTGTGTACACATACATACATATCATATATATACACATACATACATATACATATATATACATATACATACATACATACATACATACATACACATACATACATGCATTCGTGGTGGCAACTGGGGGATAGTGACCCATGCCTTTAATCCCAGAAATCAGGAGGCAGAGGAGGCAGACCTCTGAGTATGAAGTCAGTCTATCTCATCTATGTAGTGAGTTCTAGGCGAGCTATGGTTAAATAGTGAGATGCTGTCTCAAAAGAAATAAAAGACTCGGAAATAAAACACACAGAAACCAGAACTGAGGTTGTTTTGTAGTTGGTTAAAGTGCTTGCCTAGCATCCACAAAGCCCTAGGTCATTGCCCAGGACCCAATAAAACTGGTGCCATAGAGGATGCCTGTTTTGCCAGCACTTGGGAGTGGAGGCAGGGAAACCAGAAGTTTAAGATTATCCTTGGCTATATAGGGGGTTCAAATCCAGCCTGGGATACATGGAACCAATCCTGTAAGTAAACAAATAAACAAAATAAAAATCATCTATAGTGCATGGGTTGTACAAAACTATCTGCCTGACCCTCATGTAACACTTAGATAATTATGGACTCAGCCACGAGTTCAAGCTATAGAACAATCATTGGGGAGTCAAGAACTCCCAGAGGACAATCTTCCCTTCTCTCCCCACCGTCCCATGAGGAGTGCTTTCCAGTGATAGACTTGCTGGTATCAATGGAATGAACACCCAGGCAGAGTGCATTGTTCAAAGCTAGGCTGTAAGAGGTGAGGCTGGTTGGTCTACATGCCAGCAAGCCCCTCCAGCCTGGGTGTCAAAATTACACAGGGGCAATGCTGAGCCTGTTAAAAAAATCTGGAGTCAGTCCCCAGGAACACTGGCTACCCAGTTACAGAGGGTTGGAGTCCTGCCCTCAGTACAGCCTGACCAAATAGCACAGCACACTCCCCTCTCCTCCCTGAGTCTGGTTTCAATGGCCTGAGTGAGTCTACATTCAGCATGCTATTTTAGACCCTCCAGATTTCACTGGCACACCATAGAAGAGAATCTGTGAAGGAGGTGGTATAGTACAGCCTGAAACCCCACGTAGACTGGAGCCTCCGAGGAGCAGGGACTACTGTCCCCCATTTTTGTGTCTGTGGTATGAGGACAGAACCAAACCCCACCGTTTTTGTTGAAAGCCAACAAGCACATTCCCCTAACGCCTAGTACATGGGGAAAAAAGATTTAGGGGTGAGCTGGCCAAACCACTATTTCTAACATTGACCTGGTTTGAGCACTAAGTCCTGGGAGCATGAGGACCTACATCCCCAGGCACAGCAGAGCACAGGTACCTACCTGGTGCTCAGAGCTGGAGGGGTAGCTCATGCACGCTCTATAGTAAAGCCAGGATTTGGGAGAAGAGCCACCATAGTCTCTAGGCTGTACCGTGGTGTTCTCTAATTGGTCATCGAGAGTCAAGCTAGGGGAGGGGTCTCTGAGTTAGGTAGCCTATCCCCCAGTAAATCATTTCAGAAATCCTGGCAGCAGGCCATATTTGGTGGCATATGCCTATAATCTCAGCACTTAAGAGACAGACAAGAGGATCAAGAGTAGCCAGCCTGAGCTACACAGAAAGTATGAGGCTAACCTCATACTTTACCTAAGGAAACTTTGTATCAGAGAAAAAGAGGCAGGGAAAAAAAAAGAAGTGCTGGGGGCTGGCCCTATTCTGGGGGAACTGGTATCTAAAGTTTCTCCATCCCAGGTGACAGTGATATCCCCACCCTCCAAAGTGGATTCAACAGAGGTCCTCAGATACTGTGGTGAGGCAGGAGTACAAGACCAGCCTGGCCTGGGTCTCTCTTGTTCGTAGCTGACAGGGTTAGACAGTTTACAGGGTGTTAAGGCTCTAAGGCTTGGCTCTGTGGTAGGAGAGCAATAACAGGTGACATTAGTACTTGTACTCCCTTATGTACAGCCACCCCCTTTCTGGAGCTCCAGGGTCCAGCGAGAACTGGAAAGCCTCTGAACCGAAGCCAGGGCAGCTCCTGAGTCTTGGGAACAATTCTCCCACACCATGGGCTAGTGACTGAGCCTCTGCTCAGCAGGGCCACTCCTACACATTCTATGTATAACTGCCACGGCGAGGCATGGTGCCACTTCAGCCAGCATTCAAGGAAACAGATTCCACAGAGGAGTCCAGGCATCCCCAGGTCTGTGCAGGGGGCTGTACAGCCTCAGCAACCCTTCAGGTTTCACAGTGCTCAGAACATCTGTCTCAGAAGCATGGGTACCCCTGTTGGGCTTTCTTTAGTCATTTCTATAAAACCCCCCCCACCCCCGCTTCCTTTCATCTTAAGATAGCAGAGACCAAGACAGGTCAGCCTTAGCCACCATGGACGCTCTGAGCACACGCAGATCGAGCTTCACCATTAGCCACCATGGTTACTCTGTGCATGTGTGGATTGGGCTTCATCATCAGCTGTCATGATGCTCACATGTGGATTGGGCTTCATCATTACTACCATGTCTACTCTGTGCATGTGGATCCGGCTTGCAATTACTTCACTTCTACACAAGACCTCAGGATGAAGTCATTTAATCAGCAGCAGAGCCGGCTCAGGTTTCAGTCACCTTTTCTGACAAAGGTTCTCTTTACTCAGCTTTGTCTACGTGCGATGAGTCCTGTAAGATCTGTTCCTGTCAGCATTAGTGACCCTATTAGTGCTGAAGCCAACCTGGCTGCTAGCAGAATTTAACACCAAGTAGGTCCAATGGTAGCTGATTACGTTTCTAGAGCAACACCCATGTGGATTGTTCAATGGGATACCGTTCGGTGGTCAATGGGGGCTCAGAATTCATCAGCATCAATCACCACCAGTCCCTTTTTGGAAGAAACCATGATCCTGAAGAACTTCTGGACCTAACAGCCTGTGACAATGTCCTGGAGGCAGGAGAGGGAGGCACATACCTGTGAGCCAATGAGGATCCCAGGTGACAATCCTGTCCCCTCCCTCTTCCATCCAACCCAGAGCCCAAGCTCATCAGTCAATTAAGGGGTCTTGAGGTAACAGCCTAACTAGACATGCTGGGCTTCAAGGAGGAGACAGGCGTGACTGCTGTGGGTCACTTACTGGACCCAAAAGTAGAGCTGTTTACTGTGACTACACAGTGAGGGCAGCAAGCTGTCCTTTTCTCTGCCCAAGATGTCTGCGTTGGTACACAACTGGGGAGCAGAGATGGCCACTACCAGTTGCTATGCCCTCATAGGAACTTAAAAACAGCAAGCACTTGTCAAACGCCTGGAGGGATTATTCCATGAAGAAGGGTGGTAGGGCCACAGATCAAGGCAAGTAACATCACCTTTTTCAAAAAGTAGAACACATGCCAACAGTCTTGTGCTGTTTTTGTAATTAATTTTTTTATTGTCAACCTGACACAACCTAGAGTCACCTGGGAAGAGGGGCTTGGAATTTAAAAATTGCCTTGATCAGACTGCCTATGGCTACATCTATAAAAGACTCTTAATGGATGACTGATGTAGGAGGACCTAGCCCACTGTGGGCAGCACCATTCCCAGGCGGGTGGACCTGGGCTGTATAAGAAAGATAACAGCATGAACTAGGGAATGAGTTGGAGAGAGACCACTAAGCAAGCCAGAGAGCAGCATTTCTCCATAGTTTCTGCTTCAGTTGCTGTTGTTTCTGTGCTGACTTCCCTCTATGATGGGCTGTGGCAGGGCATATAAGCTAAACAAACCTTTTCTTTCCTTAAACTGCTTTTCATCATGGTGTTTAATCACGGCATCAGAAAGCAAACTAGAAAAAGGCCTAAGGACCGTCCCTGAGAGAATGGGTACAGCAGAGGAGCATGTAAGGCAACACTCCAGACACCAAAGTGCCTGCTGCAGACCATGGCCTCTGTGCAACGAAACCAACATGGGTGTGCTGATAAAAGTGCATGATGCCACGTATGGGTGTTTTTGTATGTGTATGGGTTGTGTTTGTAAGTATGTGGTGTTGATGTGTGTGTACAGGTGTGCACATGTGCACATGTGTGTGATACTCAGCTTCAGTTTTCAGCTGAGGTAGCCTATCTAACAGAACTACAGCTCTCCAGAAGGTCAGTGTTTTAACTTTATTTGTTAGGATCTAACCGAGGCTTATCTCTTTAACTTGGGAGGCAGAGGCAGGCAGAATGTCTATGACTATAAAGCCAGCCTAGGCTTCATAATGAATACCAGCCAGCCAGAGTGACATAGTGAAATTCTGCCTCAAAAATAAATGTATTTACTTAATTTTGTTTGTTGTATTGTTCTGCTTGCACGCGTGTATTTCCAGCGTGTGTGCACCTGGTGCCCATGGAGGTCGGAAGAGGGCACTGCATCCTCTGGAGCTGGAGTTACAGTTGGTTGTGAGTCACCATGTGGGTGCTGGGAATTGAAACTGGGTCCTTTGCAAGAATAATACGCGCTCTTAACTGCTCAGCCACCTCTCCAGCCCATCTTAAAAGATGATTCCCCATATAAATTTATCCAAGTCACCTGGAATTTTGAAAAATAAAGCCAGTTGCTTATTGGTTCCGTCCCATGTTTAGCCATATACTGATGACATTTCTCTGAAGCATGCCCATGACAATCAGAGGTGGCCCTCGAAAGAAAGCAAAGCAGGCCAGGCAGATGGACCTCGGGTAAGAGGTGCAGAATGACCAGGAGCTGGCCCTTCCCCACTCTAACCGTGCACAGATGCATTATCCTGGAGTATGCTAAGCTTGGAGGCCAGTGGCCCACAGCTCCAGGAGACATGTTACCTACCCCTTGGTCTTAGTAGAAATTTGACAGTGCAGGAGAGGCTCCCCTCCTCCCCTCCTGGCATTCATAAAGGAGAAACTTTCCAAGATTGTCAGGTTTCCTGGATTTCAGGTAATTAGCACTCTATGTTCTTTAAGTATCTTACTTTGGATACTTAAGTCTACAAGTAGACTAGTGGAAATATAATAAATGTTACATTTAGAAATAGAAAGATGTAAATAAAAGAAGAGAAGGTCTGAGCAGTGTGGCTTATTCTGATTCTCAGATTTTTGTCCCTTCTCTGCTGAAAGGAACTTCACAGAGTTGCTCAAAATGTCTCACCCAAGACTTTTCCCAGGGCAAACATACGGAGCATCAGTGAGATTGGAGTTTCACTCCAATGCTGCATCCTGGAATGACTGGTAAGCACCTCACACATGGCGGCCAACATGCACATATCTATAAGGCCTTTGGTGCCAAGGGGTTGCCCGTGAGGAGACACCTAGCCACCCACAGCAGTTCTGGTGTGGCTTCCTTCAGGATAGCTCAGGAATCCAGTGCTAGGTATAGAGGTAGAAAAGAAACCAGGGGAGTCATGGACATGGGCCCCAGCTCTGGGAGTTACCTGGGTGGGTACAGCGCAGGACAGATGGGCAAGCTCCCCAATCCTAGCTGCAGCACGTGGGTCGCTGGAGCTGATCAGCACCGGGGCACTAATTTCCATGGAGTGCCTGTGACTGGAGGCCTGTGAGGATTTGTGAGTCACACTGAGCGCAGTGAAGGAGTGGCGCTTCTTGGCATTCTTCTTGCTGTCCACACGTCGTTGAAAGGCACTGACTGCCCCTGAGCTACTTAGGGTGGGACCTGGGGCCACATTGGCGACTGTGCTGGGGTCAGAGGACAAGAGGGCATCATAGTTGTATGCAGTGGTGGCAGCCGGGCACAGCTTGTCCATCTCAATGAGTTGTTTGGCGGAGTCGTTGAGCTAGATGGGAAGAAATGGAGAGGGAGCATCATTACATACATGTCAGCTACCCCGCACCCTCCTCCCCGCCGCAGCCTTGGCCTGAGCTCGAACTTGGGAGATGATGTGTTGACAAGGCCAGAGCTTTCATCCAAGCTTTCCTCAGTGAATTTGTACAAGAAAGTAGGAACGCAGGCCAGGGGCTTCCCTGGAAAGGTTTCTGGAGATCACTAAGGCACAGAAGGCAGGAAGGCCTTCGAGGGCTGCTGCTGTGACCCTTCCTTTATCAGTGGCTTGGCATTTCTTGGCATGGTCTACAGCTCCACAGAAAGGAATGAAAGGTGGAGGGAGTGAGCATCTTCGGAAAACTCGGGGCACTTTGAGGCTCACCTGGTCTGGTGTCCTGGAGATACTCATAGGTCTGTCACACAAGGGCAAAGGGACTGAGGGATGACACACTGCCTGAGTACCTGTACTACTGTCTATCCAGGCTGTATATGCTGAGATAACTAACGAACAAAGACTTGCTTTAAACCTCTTCCTCTGCTATGGTGCCTCAAAATGCCCAGCGTTTTCAGACAATGCTGCTAAGACAGCAACTGATTTCCTGCATTTTCATTTTTTCTCCTTTAAGACATAGATTTAAAAAAAGGCTCTACATATATGGGAATACCCTCAGAGGCCAGAAGGCATCAGGTCCCCCGAAGATGGAGTTTTATGCTGTTGTGAGCCACCTGAGCTTGGGAGCTGGGAACTGAACTCAGGTCCTCTGTAAAGCAGCAAGCGCTCTTAACCACTAATGAGTTACCACTCATTTTTCTGTTTTTTATTACTTCATTGAGCTTTTCATATAATGTATTTTGATCATAAGTTCCTCTAATTCCTCCCAGATTCAACTTCCAACTCTGAATCCAACTTTAAAAAACAAAACAAACCTTCTGGTTGCTACCTGCACCTAGAGCTGACCCGGGCCCACAGCTCTCTGTACCCAAATCCTGTGGGAGAGAGAGCTGAATTCTCAGAAGTACAGGGGAGACCACCACTTCTGCTCACATTGCTGGCCTAAGAAGAACCCACCTAGTGTCCTCTGGACACAGGAACCTAGGAGCAGTCAGGGGCAGCACCCTTCAGGTTTCTGTCTGCACCCAGAGTTGAACTGGGCATGCAGCTCTCTGTACCCAAATCAGGTCTACAGGAGTGCTAACACACAGGCTTACAGGAGGGTGAAGGCACTGTTGGAGACAGCAAGACTAGCTAAGACCAGAGATAACCAGATGTTGAGAGGCAAATGCAAGAACCTAAGCAACAGAAACATAGGCCACTTGGCACCATCAGAACCCAGCTCTACCACCACAGCAAGTCCTGGATATCCCAACACACCAGAAAAGCAAGATTCTGATTTAAAATCATATCTCACGATAATGTTAGAGGGCTTTAAGAAGGACATAAATAACTCCCTTAAAGAAATACAGGACAACACAGGTAAACAACTAGAAGCCCTTAAAGAGAATACAAAAAAAATCCCTTAAAGAATTATAAGAGGGCTGGGGATTTAGCTCAGTGGTAGAGCGCTTACCTAGGAAGTGCAAGGCCCTGGGTTCGGTCCCCAGCTCCGAAAAAAAGAACCACAAAAAAAAAAAAAAGAATTATAAGAAAAAACAACCAAACAGGTGAAGGAATTGAAGAAAACTATTCAGGATATAAACATGGAAATAGAAACAATGAAGAAATCACAAAGGGAGACAATCCTGGAGATAAAGAACCTAGGAAAGAGATCAGGAGTCATAGAAGCAAGCATCACCAACAGAATACAAGAGATGGAAGAGAGACTCTCAGGGGCAGAAGATACCAAAGAAAACATTGACACAACTGTCAAAGAAAATGTAAAACACACAAAGCTCCTAACACAGAACATCCAAAAAATCCAGGACACAGTGAGAAGATCAAACCTAAGGATAATAGGTATAGAAGAGAGCAAAGAAACCCAAATTAAAGGGCCAGTGAATGTCTTCAACAAAAATTATAGAAGAAAACTTCCCTAACCTAAAGAAAGAGATGCCCATAAACATACAAGAACCCTACAGAATTCTAAATAGATTGGACCAGAAAAGAAATTCCTCCTGTCACATAATAGTTAAAACACCAAATGTACAAAACAAAGAAAGATATTAAAAGCAGTAAGGTGAAAAGGTCAAGTAACATTAAAGGCAGACCTATCAGAATCACACCAGACTTCTCACCAGAGACTATGAAGGCCAGAAGATCCTGGACTGATGTCACACAGACCCTAAGAGAAGACAAATGCCAGCCCAGGCTACTGTATCCTGCAAAACTCTCAATTAACAAAGATGGAGAAACCAAGATACTCCATGACAAAACCAAATTTACACAATATCTTTCTGCAAATCCAGCCCTACAAAGGACGATAGATGGAAAACTCCAACACAAGGAAGGAAATTATACTACCCTAGAAAAGGCAAGAAAGAAATCTTGCAACAAACCGGAAAGAAAAGAGACACACAAACGTGATTCCACGTCTAACAACAACAGTAACAGCAAACAGCAATCACTGTTCCTTACTGTCTCAACATCAGTGGACTCACCCCAATAAAGACAGACCAACAGACTGGATACATAATAGTAAACAGCAATCACTGTTCCTTACTGTCTCAACATCAGTGGACTCACCCCAATAAAGACAGACGCACAGACTGGATACATAAACAGGTCCCAGCATTCTTCATTTTGCTGCATACAGCAAACACACCTCCGTCACAAAGACAGACTCTACCTCAGAGTAAAAGGCTGGAAAACAATTTTTCAAGAAAAATGGTCCAGAGAAATAAGCTGGAGTAGCCATTCTAATATAGAACGAAATAACTTTCAACCAAAAGTTATCAAAAAAGATAAGGAAGGACACTTAATATTCAACAAAGGAGAGATCCACCAAGATGAACTCTCAATCCTGAATATGTGTGCTCCAAATGCAAGGGCACCCACATTCATAAAAGTCACCTTACTAAAGCTCAAAGCACACGTTGCACCTCACACAATAACGGTAGGAGATTTCACCCCACTCTCACCAATGGACAGAGCATGGAGACAGAAACCAAATGGAGACACAGAGAAACTCACAGAAGTTATAAAGCAAACGGATTTAACAGATATCTATAGAACATTTCATCCTAAAACAAAAGAATATACCTTCTTCTCAGCACCTCATGGTTTCTTCTCCAAAACTGACCATATAATCAGTCACAAAACAGGAATATTGAAATAATCCCATGCATCCTGTCAGATCACCACGGACTAAGGCTGGTCTTCAATAACAACAAAAACATCAGAAATCCCACATACACATGGAAGCTGAACAACGCTCTACTCAAATGACAACTTGGTCAAGGAAGAAATAAAGAAAGAAATTAAAGATTTTTAAGAATTTAATGAAAATGAAAGCACAGCATACCCAAACTTATGGGACACAAGTGCTAAGAGGAAAACTCATAGCTCTGAGTGCCTACAAAAGGCAACTGGAGAGAGCATACGTCAGCAGCTTGACAGCACACCTAAAAGCTCTAGAACAAAAAGAAGCAAATACACCCAAGAGGAGTAGATGGCAGGAAATAATCAAACTCAGAGCTGAAATCAACCAAGTAGAAACAAAAAGAACTATACAAAGAATAGGTTCTTTGAGAGCTGGCTCTTTGAGAAAATCAACAAGATAGATAAACCCTTAGCCAGACTAACCAGAGGACACAGAGAGTGCATTCAAATTAACAAAATCAGAAATGAAAAGGGAGACATAACAACAGAATCTGAGGAAATTCAAAAAATCATCAGATCCTGCTACAAAAGTCTATATTCAACAAAACTGGAAAATCTGGAGGAAATGGACAATTTTCTATACAGATACCAGGTACCAACGCTAAGTCAGGATCAGACAAACCATCCAAACAGTCCCCAAAGAAATAGAAGCAGTTATTAAAAGTCTCCCAACCAAAAAAAAAAAAAAAAAAAGCCCAGGACCAGATGGGTTTAGTGGAGAATTCTATCAGAACTTCATAGAAGACTGAATACCAACACTGTCCAAACTATTCCACAGTATTGAAACGGAAGGAGCACTATCCAACTCCTTCTATGAAGCCACAATTACGCTTTTACTCAAACCACACAAAGACCCCACAAAGAGAGAACTTTAGACCAATATTCCTTATGAATATTGACACAAAAATACTTAATAAAATTCTTGCAAACTGAATCCAAGAGCACATCAAAATAATTATCCATATACCCAAAAGATGTTCCAACATATAACAAAGACACGTGCTCCACTATGTTCATAGCAGCCTTATTTATAATAGCCAGAAGCTCAAAACAACCCAGATGCCCTTCAGCAGAGGAATGGATACAGAAAATGTGGTACATCTACACAATGGAGTACTACTCAGCTATCAAAAACAATAACTTCATGAAATTCATAGGCAAATGGATGAAACTGGAAAATATCAGCCTGAATTAAGTAACCCAATCACAAAAATACACACATGGTATGTACTTACTGATAAATGGATATTAGCCCAAAAGCTTGAATTACCCAAGATACAATCCACAGACCACAGGAAGCTTAAGAAGAAGGAAGACCGAAGTGTGGATGCTTCAGTCCTTCTTAAAAGGGGGAACAAAAAATATTCATAGGAGGAGATATGGAGGATATAGGAGGAGACAAAGTTTGGAGCAGAGACTGAAGGAATGGCCATTCAGAGCCTGCCCCACCTGGGGATCCAGCCTGTATACATACAGCCACCAACCCTAGACAATATTGCTGAAGCCAAGAAGTGCATGCTGACAGGAGCCTGATAAATGTCTCCTTAGATGCTCAGCCAGAGCATGACAAATACAGAGGCAAATGCTAGCAGCAAAGCCCTGAACTGAGAATGGGGTCCCCATTGGAGGAGTAAGAGAAAGGATTGAAGGAGCTGAAGGTTTTGCAACCCCATAAGAACAATAATATCAACCAACCAGAGCTCCCAGGGACTAAACCACCATTCAAAGAGTGCACATGGACAGACCCATGGCTCCAGCTGCATATGTAGCAGAGGATGGCCACCAATGGGAGGAGAAGCCCTTGGTCCTACCAAAGCTGGACCTCCCAGTGTAGGGGAATGTCAGGGGTGGGAAGTGGGAAGGGGTGGGTAGTTGGGGAGGGGAAACACCCTCATAGAAGGAAAGGTGGGGGTTGGGATAAGGGCTTTATGGACGGGAAACTGGGAAAGGGAGTAACATTTGAAATGTAAATTAAAAAATCCAATAAAAAAAGAAACAAAACAAAACAAGTACAGGTTTGTGTTGTCCATATACTTTAGATGTGTGGCATTCCACTGCACCATGGTCAACCAATGGAGGACCATGCCTTTAAGAAGACAGACTCTCCCTCTCCCCATAGCTCCTACCTGTCAGTATCCCCATAGCTAGGGGAAAGACTTTGTGCCAGCCTCCCCTCTCCATGCTGGGGTTTGGTGGGGCTTGAGCTTTGTGTGCAGTGTGCATGCTGTCACAGCTGCTGTGCTTTCTAAGGCTTACATGCTCTGTTGTGTCTGGGAAACAGATTTCTTCTAGTCATCCACCCCCTCTGGATTTTACAATTTTTGCCATCCTATCTTCTGAATGATGCCTGAGCCTGAGGAGGAATGGATGTCATATAAATATTCCATTTAGGACCAGGAAATCTCAATCTCTCATTCTCACAGTGACCAGTCGTAGGGTTCTGTGTTAATCAGCATCTACAAAAACCTTCTCTGATGAAGCTTGGGAGACACACTAATGTAGGTAAACAATATGTCATTGGGAGTTGGCTTAATACTATGTTTATTTATAAAAGTAATATAAGTAGGTTCTACAGTTTTAGTCCAGATAACAGTGACAGGCTTCCAACCTGTGGAATGGACTTTATATCCAATCAGAAAGTGGTTGGTTTCTCCCATGACGTTCGTGCCACATTTGTACCAGTGAGTCTGTCTTACCAGGCCAGTCATCACAGTAGCTCACAGTATTTACAGCTCGGTAAGACTGATGTTCATTTTACCTGTTTGGTAATATGCACGGTGCCTTTAAGCACTATCAATGGAGATGAAATTACAGGAGAGCTCCAGCTCGACTTCTCTGTGCTCTGTGACCCTAGAAGGGGATGTCTTCAGTAATGTGGTATTATTAAGTTCTAGAGGATAATTAAGAAAACCAGCAGTAGTCAGTAATGTTTGGGGCCCGATGAGACCTTACTGGCCAACTCCAGAAGAACCTATTCCTGGTGCTGAGGCTTTTATTTGTTAGCCTGTGGTTTCCAGCAGGGCATTGTTCCATTGTAGGGCAGCTCTATATAAATTCTGTGTGTGTGCGTGCATAGATTTTAGGGAGCTTCGACAGTAGTAGGTTTCCAATGACTGTTTCAAAATGCCTTTAGTTATCCCTCAACACCTGACTTACTTAACTCACCCTATTCTGCTTTTCCTCCTTAACATCTATACCACTGTACTATATTTCCTCTGCATTAATGTCTTCTTCCCTTCATGACCCCTGACCTATTTCATGACTTCCATATAGATTCTAAATGGAACATACACATCTGAAAATTCAAAGTGCATTCACAAACTAGAGAAAACGTTAGGTTTGTCTCCTGGGGCTAGGTTACCTCACTCAGCTCCACACACTTGCCTGAGAATTCCATAATTTTATTTTTCTAATCTTTTTACTCCAAAGCAAGCAGCTTCTTGGTTAAAGTTGAGACTATGTATCTATGTCCCCTTCTCAGTGATGCGACCTGTGTGTGCTGTCAGTCTCTGTGAGTCCATATGAGGACCAGTCCTGTGTGTATGTCTGGAAGCTGCTGTTTGCATGGAGTCATCCACCGCCTTTGACTCATACAATCTCACTCCTTTTTCATGAGTCCATGAAGAGTCTGATAATGGTATCCCATATTGGCCCGAGTGTGTTAAAGTCTCCTGCTCTCTTCACACTGACCAGTTGTGGCTCTCTTTATTATGTACAAACCATTGCAAAGAGAAGCTTCTCTGATGAGGGCTGAATGCTGTTTTCCTCTATTGGTCATTACAATGTGTCACTAGAAGCCATTATGTTGCTGGGTTCATTTAGCAGAATAGTAACAGATTTCCCCCTAGATTTTTGACATATCTAGTCTCAGGTTCATGAAAACTGGTTAGTTACTCCCATGACAATTGTGCCACTGTTGCATGAGAATATTTTGCAGGCAGATCACTGTTGTGGGTCACAGGGTTGGTAGCTGGGTGAAACAGACTTTTATTTTTTTTCTCTAGTAGCATTCCAATTATCTTCAAGAACTTGAAAATTAGTCAATAGGGGTGAAGCGTTTAGTTGGACACCAACTCAATCTCTCCATGTTCAACTACATAAGTAAGTTGGGTCTTCAGCAATAGGATTTTGTCATGAGGTTATGAAAAGCAACAAAGAGCTTTGGCAATTTGTGATGTTAGGAGGGATGTCTATGGGACCCTTTTGGTCAATGAAGCAACAAGATGTAGTCTGTTCCTGGCACTGGATTCTTACTTGGACACACACACACACACACGCACACACACGCACACACACACACATGTATTGAGGCTACACATATAATAACTTCATTTAAATTATTTTAATATATGTATATATTTTTGGAAGCGTCTATAGAACATGACCTCATCCTCCTTGGTCCCTTACCAGCTACTTAACTTCTGTGGTATTTGTGCTAAAACACATTTATCTAGTTTAAAAGTTAATACTCACAAGATATAATATGCAAAGTTTGTGGAGTTTTTTGGGGGGTGGGGGTCTGGGTTACCTAACTCGTGATGATTGTTTTTAGTTCCATCCATTTACCTGCAAATTTCATTACTGTGTTTTTCGTAACAGCCAAATAACATTCCATTGTGTAAATGTACCATATTTTCATCATCCATTCAGTTAATGGACTGATTCCAATTTTTAGCTCTTATGAATAGAGCATTAGTGAATATGGATGGGAAAGTGTCTCTACAGAAAGATGCAGACTCCTCTGGGTGTATTTCCAAGAGTAGTGCAGCTGCATTGTGAGTTAGATTAATTCTCAGCTACCCGAGGAACTCCCACATTGATTTCCATAGTAGTGTACCAGTTCGCACTCACAATGACAATAAAATTTCCCCTTTCCTCAACCTCACCAGCAAACACTGTCATTTGTTTTATTGACCTTGGCCATTCTGACTAGGATAAGACAAAATCTTAAAAGTACTTTTAATCTTAATTTCTTTGACAGCTAAGAATGTGGACTATTTAAGTGTTTCCTAGACATTTGTGTTTTATATTTTGAGAACCGTTGGTTCTCTCTCTCTCTCTCTCTCTCTCTCTCTCTCTCTCTCTCTCTCTCTCTCAAATAAAAACCACAATTTATTAAGCTTTAAAATTTTACTACAATAAAATCAATGAAGATACCACAAGTAAAATGTATATTATTATATATAATTATTCAAATTAAAACTATGTTACTCAGGAAGTGGCACGTAATCAGGAGCAAAATAGCATTAAGACGTGTTGTGGCTAGGAAGAGTAAGGAGATAAGAACAGACTGCAATTTTAAAACTCAGATAATGGTGTCCTTTTCTTTGTTGCTAACTCCATTGATCTATAAATTTTGTTAATTTTCTTCTAAGAAGTTAGGAGAAAAGCAACATTTGTGTAGCTACTTAGGAGATTAATAAAGCAGGGCTTTTTATTTGTAACCAAGGTGTTGTTAGATCTCAGATCTATTTCCTTTTTCAAAAAAATTGAGTAATTAATTTGTTCACTTTATATCCCAATATCAACCCCCCTCTCCTCCCAGTACCCCACACGCAAGTCCTCTCCCATTCCACCTTCCCATCCTCTTAAAAATTTTTTTTATTAGATATATTTCTTTACTTACATTTCAAATGTTATTCCCCTTCCTGGTTTCCTACCCACAAGCCTCAATCCCCTCTCCTCCCCCCCTTACTGCCCCCCACACATTCCCCTGCACTGGGGGTCCAACCTTGGCAGGACCAAGGGCTTCCCCTTCCACTGGTGCCCAACAAGGCTACTCTCTGTTATATATGCAGTTGGAGCCCTGGGTCAGTCCATGTATAGTCTTTCGGTAGTGGTTTAGTCCCTGGAAGCTCTGGTTGGTTGGCATTGTTGTTTTTATGGGGTTGCAAGCTCCTTCAACTCTTTCAATACTTCCTCTAATCCCCCGCAAGGGGGTCCTGTTCTCAGTTCAGTGGTTTGCTGCTAGCATTGACCTCTGTATCGGACATGCTCTGGATGTGTCTCTCAGGAGAGATCTATATCTGGTCCCTTTCGGCATGCATTTTTTTAGCTTCATCCATTTTATCTAGTTTTGGTGGCTGTATATATATGAGCCACATGCAGGGCAGGCTCTGAATGGCCATTCCTTGAGGTGCTGCTCTAAACTTTGCTTCCATATCTCTTCCTATGGATATTTTCCCCCCTTTTAAGAAGGAGTGGGAGCATCCACATTTTGGTCATCCTTCTTCCTGAGCTTCCTGTGGTCTGTGGATTGCATCTTGGGTAATTCGAGCTTTTTGGCTAATATCCACTTATCAGTGAGTGCATACCAAGTGTGTTTTTCTGTGATTGAATTACCTCACTCAGGCTGATTTGATCAGGTTCATTCCATTTGCCTATGAATTTCATGAAGTCATTGTTTTTGATAGCTGAGTAATACTCCATTGTGTAGATGTACCACATGTTTTTTTAATCCATTCCTTTATTGAAGGGCATCTGGGATCTTTCCAGCTTCTGGCTATTATAAATAAGGCTGCTATGAACATAGTGGAGCATGTGTCTTTGTTGTATGTTGGGGCATCTTTTGGATATATGTTCAGGACAGGTATAGCTGGGTCCACAGGTAGTGCAATGTCCAATTTTCTGAGGAACCTCCAGGCTGATTTTCAGAGTAGTTGTACCAGTTCACAATTCCACCAACAATGGAGGAGTGTTCCTCTTTCTCCACATCCTTGCCAGCATCTGCTGTCACCTGAGTTTTTTATCTTAGTGATTCTGACTGGTGGAATCTCAGGGTTGTTTTGATTTGCATTTCCCTGATGACTAAGGATGTTGAACATTTCTTTAGGTGCTTTTGGCCATTAGATAATCCTCAGCTGAGAATGTTCTGTTTAGCTCTGTACCCCATTTTTAATAGGGTTATTTGGCTCGCTGGAGTCTAACTTCTTTAGTTCTTTGTATATATTGAATGTTAGCCCTCTATCAGATGTAGGATTGGTAAAGATCTTTTACCAATATGTTGGTTGCTGTTTTGTCCTAATGACAGTGTCTTTTGCTTTACAAAAGCTTTGCAGTTTTATGAGGTCCCATTTGTCAATTCTTGATCTTAGAGCATAAGCCATTGGTGTTTTGTTCAGGAAAATTTCCCCAGTGCCCATGTGTTCAAGACTCTTTCCCACTTTATTCTATTAGTTTGAGTGTATTTGGTTTGATGTGGAGGTCCTTGATCCACTTGGACGTAAGCTTTGTACATGGTGATAAGGATGGATTGATTTGCATTCTTTTACATGCTGACCTCCAATTGAACCAGCACCATTTGCTGAAAATGCTATCTTTCTTCCATTGGATGGTTTTAGCTCCTTTGTCAAAGATCAAGTGGCTATAGGTGTGTGGGATCATTTCTGGGTCTTCAATTCTGTTCCACTGATCTATCTGCCTGTCTCTGTACCAATACCCTACAGTTTGTATGACTATTGCTATGTAATACTGTTTGAAGTCAGGGATGGTGATCCCCCCAGAAGTTCTTTTATTGTTAAGTATAGTTTTCGCTATCCTGGGTTTTTTGTTATTACAAATGAATTTGCAAATTGTTTTTTCTAACTCTGTGAAGAATTGAGTAGGAATTTTGATGGGGACTGCATTGAATCTATAGATTGCTTTTGGCAAAATGGCCATCTTTACTATATTAATCCTGCCAATTCATGAGCATGGGAGATCCTAAAGAAAGGTTCAACATCCTTAATTATCAGGGAAAAATGCAAACCAAAACGACCCTAAGATTCCACCTCATACTAATCAGAATGGCTAAGATCAAAATCTCAGGTAACAATACCTTCTGGCAAGGATGTGGAGAAAGAGGAACACTCCTCCATTGTTGGTGGGATTGCAAGCTGGTACAATCACTCTGGAAATCAGTCTGGTGGTTCATCCGAAAACTAGACATTGAGCTACCTGAGGACCCAGCTATACCACTCCTGGGCATATATATACCCAGAAGATGTTCCAACATATTACAAGGGCACATGCTCCACTATGTTCATAGCAGCCTTATTTATAATAGTCAGAAGCTGGAAAGAACCCAAATGTCCCTCAACAGAAGAATGGATACAGAAAATGTGGTGCATTTACATAATGGAATGTTATTCAGCTATTAAAAACAATGACTTTATGAAATTTGCAGGCAAATGGATGGAACTAGAAAATATCATCCTGAATGAGGTAACCCAGACACAAAAGGATACACATGGTCTTCCCTCACTGATAAGTGGGTATTAGCCCCAAAGCTCAGAATACCCATGATACAAGACACAGACTGTATAAAGCTTAAGAAGAAAAAGGAAGACCAAAGTGTGAATGCTTTAATCTTATTTAGAAGGGAGAACAAAATAATCATAGGAGGTAGAGGGAAGGAGGACCCTGGGATGGAGAGAGGGGGGAAGGGGAGTTAGTGTCAAGTATGGGGAGAGACAGGACAGAAGTCCAGAGGGTCAGGAAAATTAACAGAATTATGTAGCAGTGGGGGTTGGGGATGAGAGGAGGGCACCACTAGACAATCCCAGACACCAGGGAAGTGAGAGGTTCCTGGACCCAACTGGGATGACATTAGCTGAAATATCCATCAAAGGGGAGAAGAATATGTAGAGACCACTTTCAGTAGATAGGCACACCCACATACCCCCAGTTAAGGGACAGGGCCACCAACTCAACTCAAATTTTTTTCTCCATCTTTATTAAATTGGCTATTCCTTATTTATATTACAATTGTTATTCCCTTTCCCGGTTTCCAGGCCAACATCCCCCTAGCCCCTCCCCCTCTCCTTCTATATGGGTGTTCCCCTCCCAATTCTCCCCCCATTACCACCCTCCCCACAACAATCATGTTCACTGGAGGTTCAGTCTTGGCAGGACCAAGGGCTTCCCCTTCCACTGGTGCTCTTACTAGGCTATTCATTGCTACCTATGAGGTTGGAGCCCAGGGTCAGTCCATGTATAGTCTTTGGGTAGTGGCTTAGTCCCTGGAAGCTCTGGTTGCTTGGCATTGTTGTTCATATGGGGTCACAGGCCCTTCAAGCTCTTCCAGTCCTTTCTCTGATTCCTTCAATGGGGGTCCCATTCTCAGTTCAGTGGTTTGCTGCTGGCATTCGCCTCTGTATTTGCTGTATTCTGGCTGTGTCTCTCAGGAGAGATCTACATCCAGTTCCTGTCAGCCTGCACTTCTTTGCTTCATCCATCTTATCTATTTTGGTGGCTGTATATGTATGGGCCACATGTGGGGCAGGCTGGAGGGAACATGGGTGTTCCTTCTGCCTCTATTCTAAACTTTGCCTCCCTATTCCCTGCCAAGGGTATTCTTATTCCCCTTTTAAAGAAGGAGTGAAGCATCTGCATTTTGGTCGTCCTTCTTGAGTTTCATGTGTTCTGTGCATCTAGGACAATTCGAGCATTTGGGCTAATAGCCACTTATCAATGAGTGCATACCATGTGTGTTTCTCTGTGACTGGGTTACCTCACTCAGGGTGATATTTTCCAGTCTCCTCCATTTGACTATGAATTTCATGAAGTCATTGTTTCTGATGGCTGCCAACTCAAAATTTTTAACCCAGAATTGTTCCTTTCTGAAGGAAACACAGGGACAGAAAAATGAAGCAGAGACTGAAGGACAGGGCGTCCACAGACCATCTTACCTGGGGATCCATCCGTCTGCAGACACCAAACCCAGACACTATTGCTGGTGCCAAGAAGTGCTTGCTGACAGGAGTCCAGTATAGGTGTCCCCTGAGAGACTCTGCCAGAGCCTGACCAATACAGGTGAGGATGCTCGCAGCCAACGAGGGGACTGAGCCCAGGGACCCCAGTGGAAGAGTAAGGGGAAGGACTGAAGAGTTGAAGGGAATTGCAACCCCATAGCAAGAACAACAATACCAACTAACTGAACCTCTCAGAGCTCCCAGGGACTAATCCACCAACCAAAGAGTACACCTGGATGGGTCCATGGCTCCAGTTACATATGTAGCAGAGGATGGCCTTATTTTACATCAATGGAGGGGAGGCCCTTGATCCTCTGGAGAATTAATGGGGATGTTAGAGCAGTGAGGTGGGAGTGGGTGAGCGGGTGGAGGAGCACACTCATCGAGGTAAAGGGGAGGTAGAATGGGATGGGGTTCTGTGGAGGGGAAACCAGGAATGGGGATAATATTTGAAATGTGCTTACATTTAAATAAAATAACCAATAAAAAGAAATACAAGGAAAAATGAAATTACAATATAGTTATATCACCCCCATTTCCCTTTCCTCCCTCCAAACTCTGTGATAGTCTCCTCCCCACTCCCTTTACATCAATGGCCTTGCTGGTTCCTTAGCAACATGGTCTGTGGCTCTTTGCAGGAGCGTTGTCAGTTCAGACAGGAACGTTTCATTTAAGTTATGCATGTGTATTTATATAGTGATTTACATATATTACAGTTGATTTTTTCTTTAGGTATATAATTCCTAAGGATTTCCCCGGGCATTCTTACTGTTACTGTACCCTCCCCCCTCTTTCTCCTTCTGCATTTATTTTTCTCTCTATTCACCAATTATCCCCCTCCCCCATTTTTCTCATTTCACCCATCAGATCACATGCACGCTTATAGAATACAGATTTTTAAAGAATATATGATTCTCTGAATATCCTCAGTGTAATATCCTCGGTTGTAAATATCTCCCTTTTCATCTCCAAGTTTATTAGTTGGAATTTTCTCTTTTCACCTGGCTAAGGGTTTGCCAATCTGGTTGCTTTTCTCCAGGAACCAACCCTTCATTTTCTTGATTCTCTGTACAGTTCGCTTGCTAGTCCTTCCATGCCATTGGGTTTCAGCCCTGTGTTTGATTACAGGAAATGACTTCTACAAGGTTGAAATAAATCTGATCGTGTCAGCGTTATCTTCCAGAATTCTGCATGCCTCCACACCTCCCAGCATTTTGGGAAACTCTCGTTAGCTTAGACACATCTCTGTCTGCCAGGCCAGCATCCAGAGGGCCTTTACTGTGCCCCTGGAAGTGATAAGATTCAAACCAAGAGACGGGAGCTTTCTGGCGACCCATTATACAAGGCACGTTTTGTGAGACAGAAGGGACGAGCCAAGCCAAGCAGGAGCCATGATAAAGCACGGGGTTCCAGAGCAGAGCAGGCCGCCTGTGCATTAGCCAACCTCATTACATTTCCCTTAACGACTGCCTCTTGTTCCATTGTGTCAGTGTGCCACGTTTTCACGACTCATTAATCAGATCGTCATGTAGCCGACTCCATTTCTAGCCAATTTAAAGCAATGAACATGATTGAACAATTATTTCTAGAGAAACATATGGGGTACTCTGCCTAATATGGTTTAACTGGATTATTTCATAGATGTATTTCTAGCTTTTTGTGAAACTACCATACTGAGTTTCAAAGTGGTTACATAAATTTACACGCACACCCCAAAATTAATAAGAGTTCCCCTTCCCCATATCTTTTTTCTTTCTTTTTTTTTTTTTCTGGAGCTGGGGACTGAACCCAGGGCCTTGCACTTGCTAGGCAAGCGCTCTACCACTGAGCTAAATCCCCAACCCTGTCCCTTCCCCATATCTACAGCAGCATTACCAGTTTCATTTTTGGTGGTGTTGCTTTCTTGTTTGTTTGTTTTTAATCTTAGCCATTCTGACCTCGGCAAGATGAAATCTCAAAATGGTTTTGATTTGCATCTCCCAGTTGTTTTAAGGATGCTGAACATTTAAAAACATGTTTCTCAGACATCTGTATTTCAACTTCTGATAACCCTGTTTAATTCCATGTCTTAGTTTTTCCACTGGTTGTTGTCCTTTTCTTAATAATTTGAAGGGAATTTCATTCATACGTTCTGTATTTCCATCATTTTCCTTCTCCTCCCCCCATACCACCCCCACTCCAAAATCCAGGACTTCTTTAATTATTATTGTAACATATATATATATGCATGTATAAATTCATAAATGCAAACTGTGGGGTCCTTTCATGGCTGCTTACATGTATATGTGATTAGAGCTGGCCACTTGGGATAGGATAACATATCAGGGTTTGTTCTTGAAGAGGACTGATATTTATATATTCATTCTCTCTCTCTGTCTGTCTGTCTGTCTGTCTGTCTGTCTGTCTCTCTCAGAAGACATTAACTGCCTGGAGATCTTTATCTAGGAGTGGGGCCTTGTGATATTTCCCTTATCCAATTCCGCATATTAATTGATGGCGTCATTTTTAGGTCTTGTTTTGGTGACCATATCTTTCAGATTTCCTGACCGCTGCTCCCTGCTGTACACAGAGATTACACTGCGTGTGCCCTGATCCTCTGCCTCTTAAAATAATTTTACTCCCTCTTCTGTGATATTCCCGAGACTTAGGTGTAGGGCTTGTATTGTCGATGTATCAAATCAAACTGAGTGGTCCATGGTAAGTTGTTTTCTGTATTGTGACTGGCTGTAGGTTTGTGTAATGGTCTCCACCTGTAGATAAAGAAGTTTCTTTGATAAGCGGGGAGAGCTATACTTACCTCTGGATATGATAAGTGTTCAGAATGCAGTTAAACATTATACTAGTTTAGGGAATTCAAAGTAGCATGCTGTCCTCTAGGCGCTTTGGCCTCACCCGCAACAGGTGGTTGTCTCTTCCCTCCTACTGGTTAGCTATTGGTTACTCCTAGGACATAAATGCCACTAATGAACCTTTTGGCACATTGTGGACATCTTAGCATTCTGGTCATTGCCGAAGCTTGTAGCCACTGGAGCTGGGTAGGACCGTTGATCGTTTTTCCTTCACTGGCAGCCTGTAAAACTCCTTCTGGTGCTATGAGAGGTAGTCCTTAGGAAGGAGACACTCAGGTCCGATCCAGCTTGGTCCTTTCACACCCTGTATCCTGTGTGGTGATTTTAACTATAGGGTCTTACTTCTAATTTCTGGGAGCAAATGGACGGCAAAGGCAAAGCTCATATCACTATAGGAGGATCTTAGGCTAAAAACCCTAACTAAAAACTCAAAAGGAAGTTTCCCATGTCTGGTACTAGTTTTGTTAGATGCTATATTGTTATTTGGGAGACCATTGTCACTTCAAATGACATGAAAAATACATGCATGCATGAATACTTACATATGTGTGTGTGTGTGAGTGCAGGTGAATGTGAGTATGTGTATATGTATGTTTCTGTATGTGTTTATGTGTGTATGTGTGTGTATGAGTGTATATGAGTATATATATGTGTGTGCATGTGCGTATGTGTGTATGTGTGTGCATGTGTGTATGAGTGTATGGATATGTATGTACATATGTGTATATCCATATGTTGTGAATGTGAGTATGTGTGATTTTATTTTTTTCACTAAAATATTTTATTTAGAATATTCTCTCATTCAGAGAATAACCGTGATAAACATAGCTTATTTTAAAATATTGTAGCAGCGGTTTTCTTGAAGGCAATCTGCTTAGTACAGTTATAAATACAAAAAGGGGAGGAGTTACCAGAAATAGCACATGATTTTTAACAAAGCTTCAAGAAAATCTTGATTACTAAAATTAATTTAAAATCTTACAACTAGGCTGTGTGGCATGTACCTATAGTCCCAGCATGTGGGGAGAGGGGAGGTTTAAGGTCAGGATATTTTTAGTCTGAGGCCAGCCTGGGCTACACAGCAAAAACCTGTCTAAAAACAAAAAAATTATAATTTTTGCATATAGTTTTAGCTCTTTCAGAGCCTTCTACCAATAAGGCATCTGCAATAGTAAAAAAAAAAAAAATTGCTACTGCAGCCTTGGGGACCATTCTTGGTGGCTGTTGTGTTGGTGCCCCTCTTGACAAAGCTCTCTTTAAGACAGCTACATAGCCATGTACATCCCAAGTTCCAAGAGTAAATGCTGCTAAAAGCATTCACCTTAGCCATACATGTTTCCCACTTCATATCTTTTATGAAATTAGAGTTTCATAAAAGATATGAAGTATTAACACAGAGGTGATGGGGACTGACTTATGAAAGCTGACCATCTGCAACTCAATAAAGTCTCAAGCTGCGGCATGGCTCCCTCTGTCTCGGGCAGCACTCGCCTGCATGAACAGCCACTACCTACTGTTCCTCAGAGCCCAACTAATGATGGTTTGAAGATAAACACTGGCCATGGCCCTGCATGGCTCAAGATGCAGGGTTCTTCCTGTCTCCTACTCCTGAATCCTTTTCCTTTAGCTTATCTGACATAGTCCTAAAAGGGAAGAAGTCATTGAGTAAAATGTTATCTGCAGCGCATCCAACATCTGGAGCCTTTGACTTAGTCAGATTCCAACAGAGGTTCCAAGTCAGTGTCCCACGGTCCTGGAGAACATCATGCAAATTTCTTCTTGGTGGCTGTGAACCTCTTCGTGTACTTATCGTAACCCTCTAGTTCTTGAAGTTTTTTATTTCAAAGAGACGGCCTTCCAAGGCAAGCAGGCAGATTTGGGAGTTACTGAGGAGGCTCTGCAGAAGCATGCTGAGCTCAAGGCAGTTCTCTTACAGCCGGAGGACTTTGAGGCGAGGACAGCAGGATATCCTCACCGAGATCTGAGCTATCTGGTTCTGGTTGAGATTGAGTTTGATGGCCTGCAGCTCCCTGACTGTGTCAAGTGTATTCCGAATCTGGTTTTTGGAGAGATCTACTACATCCAGATGTCTCAGGCTACAAAGCTGGGGCGGCAATGCTCCCAGCTGTTTCCCAGAGAGGCTCAGGGTCTTCAGTACCCACAGCTGCCCGAACGTAGCTCTCTCAGGTGATTGTTGTTGAAACTTAGTGTCTCTAGTTTTTTCAGATTGCACAATTCATCAGGTAGAACAGTCAGTTTGTTGTTGTTGAGAGAGAGGCTCTTTAGCAGAGGGAACTTTCCTATTATCAGAGGTGGTAGGCTGTCGATCTTGTTGTTGGACAAATCAATGGTCCTAACATTGCTTGTCAGCTTCTGCAACTCTGAGGGGAAATCAGTCAGACCAAGGTCTTTAGGCTGACAGACACCAGTTTTCTGCGCTGTTTCCATATAAGCACGGAGGGCACTGTTTCCTATCCTAGCACCACGGCTCAGTTCTCTCCTACGCTCAGTACAGAGAAGATTCCACCAGGGATGCCCGGGACCACGCTCACCTGAGACGTGCTCCCAGGGCTTCCACCGTGAGTAACTCCTTGTGGTCTTTTCAAACATTTTCAATGCTATTTATTCATTCTCCAGACCTTTCACCTCTGTATTGCCCTGTTCCCCTTTTCCAGTTAAAGCTGGCCCCCCACTTTCCCCATCTCCCCCCTCATAGCAACTATGTCCTAATATCCCTTTCTCCAGAGCACCTTCTCCCCCACTCTGTGACAAAAGGCTCTGGAAAAACTGGTATTCCACATGCAGAAAAATGAAATTAGCTTGTACCTATGACCTTGCAAAGAATTAATTTAATTTAATTCCAAATGGATCAAAGACCTAAATATGAAACATGGAAAATGCTAGAAGTAAACATAAATAGTACCCTATATAAGGTACGTGCAAGGAAGTACGTTTTTAAATGTGGCTCCATTTGCCTGGGAATTGAGGCTAACAATTGACAAGTGCAAATTTTAAAACTACAAATCTTCGGCACAGCTAAAGAAGCAAACGATCAAGTAAAGAGGTCCACAGAGTGCAAGAGAACCTTTGCCAGCCACACGTCTAACAGGGGAAAGGTCTCCATGATACACAAAGGACTGAAAACCAAAGAGTTGAGAAGACAGATGACCCAATTAAGAAATGGGTCACATTTCTGAACAAAGTTATTAAAATAAGAAACCAAACATGGATATAAAACATTTAAAAAGAGTGTTGGACATGTTTAGTTAAGTCAGGGGAATGTGAATTAAACCTGTTTCACCGTTTCCCCTTATCTCCATTGCAATGTCTAAATTCAACAAAAGAAATAACGAATGTTGGGGATGATGTGGGAAAAGGGAGGCCCTCATTCACTCCTAGGAGGATTGCAGACCAGCAGAGCCCACATGGACACCAGTGAGAGGAGTCCTTAAGTGTCTAAAGGGAGCTTTTCCAAGTGACTCGGCTACAGTATTCCTTAGCATCTGCCCAGAGATTCAGCATTCCATTCCACAGATACCGCCCGCCATGTTGACCACCAGTCCATTCCCAATCGCTTAGGAAATGGAAACAAAGCTCCTTTGACTGACAAGGAGATCATAACGTGGTAGATGTGCTCCACGGCATCCTGTCCAGCTGTAAAGAAAAATGAAATCATAAAATCTGCAGATAAATGCAAACTGAACTAAAAAGATCATGCTGAGTGAGGAATGAGAAGACATCATGCTGAGTTAGGTAACTCAGACTCTCATTTTCCCTCTCATTTTCGGTTGCTAACGCCAAATCTTGAGCTGTGAGTACAAACAGTAATATAGACAGTAATTACAGAAGTCAGAGAAGTCGATAGAGATCATTGCCTGTGAAAGTAGAGCAATAGAGAGGCAAATGGCAGGGCAGAAGTCAATGAAGGGGAAAGCAGGAAAATGGGAAGGCTCTGTTAGAGGGAGAGGGATACAAAAGGAGGAGGGAAAGGGGAAAATTACAGTAAGGATGCCTGGAAAGGTCATAAAGAATCACATTAACTACCTAAAAACACACTATACATGTAAGTCTTTATCTAAACATACATATATAGTTTAAATGAGTTTTTCTACCTGTGCTAACAATGCTTCTGTTAAGAGTCATAGACCTTAAAAAATAATAAAAGAACAACAACAAAAAAATACCAGGTATAGTCAATTGCATAAAACGTGTACTAACAGCATCAACCAAATAATAGTCGGTGTTATAAAAACTATAGTTTAACAATAGACAGGTCATCTGAACAAAAATAAAAAGAAAACATTAGAGTTAATTATACGTATTTGGATTTAATAGCTATGTACAGAATATTCCACCCAAATACCAAAGAATAAACATTCTGCACTGAAATATACAAAAGCTTCTCTAAAGCAGAGTAAATCCTGGGATAAAAAATAATCTTAGTAAACTTAGACCTATCTACAGATCCTATCTGATGCTAATGCAATGAAATTTGAAACTGACAGAAAACAAATTGCTAGTAAGTACACAAACTCATGGAGATGAAACAACTCATTATGGAATGGTTAATGTATTGAAAAGAAAATCAAGAATGAAATGAAAATACTTCCTGAAGTGATATGAAACACACCAAGTCCCCTGAGACACACCAAAAGCAGTCTACAAGGGACATAGCTTTCTAAGTGACTAGGGTAAAAAAAAACACCAGAAGAACAAACATAAGTGACTTAACGATGTAACTTAAAATCTGGGAAAATGAGAACAATGAATGTAAATGTAGTAGACGCCAAGAAATCAGAGGTAGGGCTAGAGAGATGGCTCAGTGGTTAAGAGCACTGGCTGCTCTTCCAGAGGTCCTGAGTTCAAATCCCTGCAACCACATGGTGGCTCACAACCATCTGTAATGGGATCCAATGCCCTCTTCTGGTGTGTATGAAGACAGCAACAGTGTACTTATATATAATAAATAAATCTTTAAAAAAGATTTTTAGTTCTTTTAAAAGAGGTGAAATTAATAAAATAGAAACAAAGAGTCAACGAATCAGAGAGCTTGTTCACTGAGAAGCTACACAAGATGGAGAATCTGACCCAGCTAACTAAATTAAAAGAAGAGGACACACATTAACAGAATCAAAAATGGACAGGGAAACATTACAACCCCAATTAAATTCTGAATATTACAAGGAAATATTAACAAAACCTATATCCTATTAAGTTGGAAAACCTAAAAGAAATAGAAAAATTTCTAATTTTTCTAAATGACTGAAGTAAAGCAATGAGACAACGGGAACAGGAATAGAGAGCCTTCAAGTTAAGAAAATTCCAGGACAGGATTCACCGCAGAAGTCTAACAGAATATTGAAGAGGATCTATAGCTAACCCTCCTTTAACCATTCGAAACAAAAACAGAAGGAGCTCCTGACCCCTCCTATGAAGCCAACATCGCTCTAATACTAATATCACAAAAGACACAACAAAAAAAAAATAAAGAAAAACGTAGGCCAAAATCCCTGATGAACATAGATATAAAATTGTTCACTAGAACTTCAAATAGAATAGACACATACTTAAAGGAAAATACCCAGTGTGAAAAGTTGCTTTCCCCCTGACATGCAGACATGACTCAACATGTACAGGTCAGTAAATGTAATAAAATCACACACATGGACTTAAAGACCAAAATCATCCCAACAGATGCAGAAAAGCCTCTGACAAAAATCCAACATGCTCTCCTGAGTCCTAGAGGAAATAGAGACCAGAGGGAAAATACCTCAACATATATGACAGACCTAAAGCCAACATCACCCTGAATGGGAAAATGTTAGAAAAAAGACCTAGAGTCCCCGAACTGGGTCTGACCTGAAAGACCAGTCTGAGGACTAGCTTTTAAGGTCATAAAGCTTCTGAAGGAGGGAGGCAGCCAGCGCTTCTTCCCAGCTATGGAGGCTTGTGAACCACAGAAGTGGCTGGCATGGCATGAAAGGCCTGAGCAGGTAAGAGTAGTACCTGTACTTTAGGAGCAACCAAGAGCTCTCAATCTGGACTTAAGACCTGCTCAACAAGAGGGAAATCCTACCAGTACTGGAGACCCAGCCAGCTACCAAGATATAGTGCGGGTATGGAGCTCGGAGGGGAACTTACAGCCACTTTTCTAAGCCAAAACAATCCCTAACTATATTCTAAATAGTTATCCTTGAATGCACAGATAAGTATAGTTCTCATCCCTCCTCAAGGAAATCTCTCTGGAACAGATGGAGAACACTACAAAAACCACAGCCAATCAAAATGCAGAGTTGTGGACCCCAGCACCAATGGATACTACAGCACAACTTCTGCACCTAAGGCTCAGGGATGGTTGTAGACAGGAGACAGGAAGACTGTAAGATCCAGAGGAACAGGGAGTTTGCTCTGAAATCGCGTCTCCTAGAAATGTCAGAAGCTACATGCATAAAAGTCTCACCAACATGACTGCCCCAAAGGAAGCGGAACAAAGAGGACACCAGCAGACATGGTAATGTGGATAAGGGGAGGGGAGGAGGGGAGGGAAGGGGGTGCCCACACAGATCAGGTCTACAGAAGAACTCAGGCAGCTAAGGAATGCTGAGAGTGGGAGAAATAGTCTACCCCAGGGAAGAGTCCCCACAACTGATTATAAATACCAAGTGGTCATCCCTGAAAATATACACAAAAAGTAACATTATTCAGACCAAGCAGGCTCTATTTATCTATTGAGGAACACACAGGCATAGGCATAGGTGCAGGCCCAGGCAAGACAGACACACAGACATAGACACACACAGCGAAAAAGAAAAAGAAGCTAAGAATTTGAAAGAGCGTAAGTGTATACATAGGTGGTTTTAAAGGAAGGGAAAGGGAATAATGTAGTTGTATTATAGTTTCAAAAATAAATATTAAAAAATTATGTCCTATGCAATTAGAAAATCGAAAAGCAATGAATTAATGTCTAAAGGCACATCACTACCAATGTTCAACCATGGGAATACGATCGTACCTATAACAACCATCAGACAGAGGCAGTAACGTAGAATCTCTCAGGTGAGGAAAGCCCAGGCCAGAGGGCTCCATGCAGTTCTAGCAGACCCTTGAGAAGACCCAACCCCAGCAGTACTCAAGATATGCCATTACCTAGAAATGGAAGGAGTGTCTAAATCCAGTCTTACCCGGAAATCAAACCAGGTGAAAACACAAAAGACAGAGCAGAAAGAAAACAATCCTGAATGATAAAAACACTTCTCAGGTTTCACCGCCTGGTTTCAAGTTATAGTACAAAGCTATGGTAATAAAAACAGCATGGTACAGGTATGAAGCCAGACACTTTCGTCAGTGGAAATAGAACTGAGGACTCCTGTGGAGCCCACACTCCTACAGATCCGGTGTTTCTGTTGTTTGGTTGGATTTGCTTTTTTGGTGTTTTGTTTTGTTTTGCTTTGCTTTCAGCAAAGAGGACAAACAATACATCTTGGAGAAAAGGCAGCACCTTGAACAAATGGTACTGGTCCAGCTGGATAGCTACATGCAGAAGAGCACAACAAGATCCTATCTCTCATTATGTGCAAAACACAACTCTAAATGGATTGGGAACCTCAACATAAGATCTGATACACTGAATCAGACAGAGGAGAAGGTAAGGAATACACTTCAATTATAGGCACATAATGGACTTTCTGAATAGGACCTGCATATCATAAGCATTAAGACTAACACTTGACAAGGGGAAATCATGAAAGCAAAAGAGCTCCTGTAGTGCAAAGAAAACTTAATCAACTGAGGAAGCCGACAGAATAGGCAGAGGGGACACTTTACCTGCTCTATGCCTGGCAGATAATTACTACCTGCAATATATAAAGAACTTTAAAAATGCCCATAAAACCAACCAATTCCAAAACCATGCTATGGAATGGAAGAAGAGAAGGAGGAAGGAGGGGAAAAAGGAGAGGGGAAGAAGGAGGGGGGACCAGTAAGGGGGAGGAGGGGGAGAGAAGGAGGGACTGGGAGGAGGGAGTAGGAGGGGGAAGTAGGAGGGGAGAGTAGGAGGGGGAGGGGAAGGGGGGAGTAAGAGGAGGGGGAGGAGGGGGAGGAAGGAGAGGGAGGGGGAGAGGAAGAAGAGGAAGAGAGAGAGGAGGAAGAGGAAGAGAAATACAATAGCTGGGAAATATTTTTTAAGATGTTCATCATCGGGGCTGGGGATTTAGCTCAGCGGTAGAGTGCTTGTCTAGGAAGCGCAAGGCCCTGGGTTCGGTCCCCAGCTCCGAAAAAAAGAACCAAAAAAAAAAAAAAAAGATGTTCATCATCTTTAGCCATCAGGAGGATGTGAACACTTGGATTTCATCTCACCCTAGTTGGGATGGCCGTGATCAGTCGCACAAATGACAACCAATGCTGGTGAAGGCAACCGGAAAGGGGAGCCCTTATTCCTTTCTGGTGAGAACGCAAACACGTTGCAGGTACTACAGAAACCAAGTTGTCAGTTCCTGAGAACTGGAGATAAAGCTACTGTCCACCACCCAGCTACTGTGTAGCTACTGTCCTATACCAATCTGAGCCAACACTCAACGGACTGTATTTCCTCCCACAGAGAGAGATACATGCTCAGTTATGTTCACTGCTGCTTTGCTCACAGTAGCCAAATACAATGGATAATGAAACTGTTGTGTATAGACGCACCGTAATATCATTCAGCTGTAAAGAAGCTGCAGTCATGCAGTTTGCATGTAAATGGTGAAACTGAAAGATATTACACTAAGTGACGTAACACAGACACAGGAAGATAAACCGCTCATATTCTCCGTCAAATGAAGATCTTAGCTTCAACGGTTTATACTTTTATGTTTAATTTATATTATCTGTTAGAGCAAGGAAATTAGAAAGAAGTCACTGGTGAGATCCGGCAGGAAAGATATTAAGGAAGTGAGGAGCAGCAGAACACAAGTGATATGAGGAGGAAAAATGGCGAAGGAGGAGGTGGGCATAAGTAACATTAAATGTTTGAAAAAGCCATATGGAAACCTACTAACTATATAATGCATTTACATATAATGTTTATATATTATATAGCATACAATAATTTATATTTTCAATTGGTGTTACCTTACCCAGATGATAATTTTTTTTCCAGAAGCTGCAGGTTGGCAAATACAAAACTCAATGTCTCTGAAGTTGGGAAACCTCCCTTCAAGTCACGGATATCCCAGGGATCCTCACAATACAGACTACTCCCGTTCCCTCCAGAACTTGATTCTAAGACCTCATTGATGGAATACCAGTTTGGTCTCAGGATATGGAGAACTGGGTTGGTACTGAGTAGGGAGGTGGCTCCTTGCTAGCTCACTTCCACAGCATCAGAAGGTGCTCTGCAGTCTGCTGGAGGAGCAGAGTCATCAGCAATCTTACCAGATATGAACTCAGGAGCTAAAACAATGACGAGCAGGATGAGACACGCTTACAGTACAATATGGCATGAACGTCACGGAGGAATCCAACAACATTCTGACGGTATTTACGTCTAGATCCTGATGGATGTCTGATACGTATGTCTAGACAAGGGGACAGGACTAGGGTGAGTGTACCACTATTATTTTGCTCAGTGGACGTTTTTAAACTCTTCTCTAAATTTTTATCTCTATACTAATGTTGGTCCATCTCTCAGTTCTCATCAGAGACATTTCATTGTGGGTTAATGGCACTTAATAATAATTTTAAAAACCCTCTCAAAGTTCAGAGAGGAAGTGTCTTTGGACTGCGTGGCCAGAGGTGAGGCAGCCATACCCCAGCATGATCCCCAGGTCTTATAGACAATGCAGGGAGATGGAATTGCTCTCTGTAAGGCTCAAAGGTGGGGGAGTATCTCCTGGAGGTGACTCAGACGCTATACTCACAAAGTCACAGCAGCCACAGGTATTACACAAGACATGTATGAGAGCAAGCCACGCAACATCCAGCATGGTAGGGGTGGGGGCTCAGAAGCCCCCACTTAGCCAGAGGAGTCCTTAACAGTTGTCTTCTGCAGAAGGTAAGGTTACATGTCTCTGAGGGTGTGGTTCCTAGTAAGTTCACCACACTCCAGTGGATGACCAAAAACCTATGAGACATGAATATATGGGCAAACAAATTGGACCCGGCAGGTTATTAAAAAACAAACAGAAAAAGAGGAGATGAAGTTGTGCGGGAGCTTGGGGTGGATCATGGAGGAGTTGTGGGGAGGAATGGAGGGCGGATATTATCACCCATATGCTTTATGTAATTTTCAAATCATTAGTAAAAGTATTATATTTTTAAAAAAGGAAAAAAATCACTGAAAAGTAATCATCTAGAAGATGTGGTAATTAATCAAGCCTTGGCTTTGGCTTCTTCTCACGGAGATAGTTCTCAATAGCTTCAAACCACAGCCTGACTTACTCTCACCTTGAAGGACTTGAAAGGCAACACAGCAGCAGAGAGGGGATTTGAGTTTCTCTGGGTGAATGGAGCAGAAACAAGGTGAAGGTGCAGTTGTCTTTTCTCATTTTGCCATATCTGATTGAACTGAGGAACTGCAGGATTTCATTCCAAATGCACACGCATACTTGAAATCTTGAAAGTGCGAAGATCACCACGAACTTGTTTATAATCTTTACTAAGCAGTAACTATTACCAAGAGATAATGGATGAGGTGTTTTCCCTATTGGCAAGTATAAACCTTGGTAAAAACCCTTGGCCAAGTACTACAACCACGGGGCCAGGGGAGAAACTCCAAGGTTGAAATGAATGTCTGGTTCCTGCTATAAAATCAGGCACCGCATTCCTTCTGACCTAAATCCTCACCTGGCCTCAGCAGAGAAATGTTATACAGTCACTGTGGATGCTCCCAGAGTACTTCTGCATGGCTACATACCCTCTCACTACATCTGAAAACTGTTCCTGCTGACCAGGTGTCTGGAACATGGCAACCTCAGTACCACAGCTCTGCTGGGCAAATGGCTCCCATCTATCCAGCCCGGATAGAACCTACCCTTGCCCCTGCTATGCGGGGTCTGAGAATCTTCTTTATTTTCCAACTTTGTTTATGCCTTCATTTTATTTAGCATAACTTCACTATGCTGCCCGGGGCTGACTGCAAACTTCAGGCCTTTGAGTCTTTGAGCCCCAGTCTCCTCAGTGCCTGGACTATAGGTATGTGGTCTCTGCTGCACTATGGATGGTTAGCTGGCATGATGTTGAGCAAAGTTAAGTCACATGCACAACGGAAAGAGTTAAATGATCTCACCCACAACAGGAGCTTATCAAGGGAGTTAAATATAATAGAGAAGAAAGCAATGGTTACACGACTGGAGGAGAAAATGTGTCACAAGATACAAAGTAGCAAACTGCAGTGCAGGCAAGCCAAAGAGCTAAGGCGGAACAGGAGCACTGTGGTTCCTAACGGCTGTAGAATCACGCTAAGGACTTCTGTAGCCGGAGTAAACTGCAGCTGTCCTTGCCAAAGGGAACAGGAGTAACAATGTGAGCTGATGGATGAGCTAATTCATTCCACCATAGTAACAACTTAACTGCATAAGCATCCTATAAGATGTTACACACCTCAAATATGCAGTGAAATTTGCTTTTGAAAACGTTGGTGATGCTCCCTCTGCCCATCTCCAACTGAAGATTTAGTCGCCAAGAAGGCAGTCTTACTCTGAAATTCTGGGACCAAGTCAGCATAGGCTTATAGTGAAGTAGAAAGGGACTGATGCAGGCTACCCACCATAGGGTTGATAATCCAGCCACAAAAGGATTCCTCATAGAGATCCCTGACAGAAGCTGTGCTTGGGAACCTAACACCAGCTGAGGTGCCTGGATGAGGTCAGTCTGTGACTTCTCAACAAGAAGACATACTGTCTCCATTATCCTGTGCTGTTCTCAGGTTAGATGGTGGACAGGGAGTGTACACAGACAAGGAAGGGCATTCATGAAAGGTGTTGCAAATTCTTTTTTTTTTTTTTTTTTTTTTTTTTGGAGCTGAGGACTGAACCCAGGGCCTTGAGCTTGCTAGGCAAGAGTGTTGCAAATTCTTTAACCTCACTGTGTACTAAGGTGATTGCCAGAATGGGATAGTTGGGAGTTACAGGGGGTGGTTCGCAAGTCACACAGCTAAGGAACATGGTTTCAGGAGGAGAGGTGTGTATTATTAAGCGGGGAAGTTCACAAAGGTGTGGACTGAGGAAACCCTAGTGGGCTTGGGGGAGGGAGGTGACAAGTACTGCCTAGGTATGCTGTATGGGGGCCAGAAGCCTTCACTGCACTGGGGGAGTCAGGCAGGTAGTAGATCAGGATAGCCCATGGAAGATAGCTCTGAACTAGAGTCACAGTGAGGGAGGAGAGTGGCAAGAAGCAAGCGTAAAAACAGCCCCACCTTCACACTCTTGAGTGTCATTACTTTTACTACTGTCCCCGTGAGTGCCCTGTCCTGGTAAGCACATCTGTTCATTGGGGTGGCTCTGAGATTTGAGGACAGGTGGAGTTGGTTTGCAGCTATGAAGAAAGTCTCGGAGAGCACCCTGAAAGCCTTGTGCAGTGCGAGGACAGAATCCAGGATGAGATGTGTGGGGTTTATAGTGTCAGACACATGGCAGGCACACTAACTTCCCACAGCTGAGCCCAGCAACATACTCTAAGCTTTGTCTCTTGAAGAATACTTGCATAAGCCTCTTCCTTTCCCTTTCCAAATCTAAAACTGTTGTGTTTACAAAAAGACCAAGAGAGGGGGATATGTTCTATGGAGGGCTGAGGAAAGGGGGTACCTCAGCGGGCCCATGCTGAGACATCCCTTCCCCCCACAGGACCAGCACAAGACAGTATAGTATAGAATAGAGTTTATTCAGGGAATGGGGAGGGGAGGAGAGGGTGGAGAGAAGAGGCTGGCCATGAGCACTTGGAGAGAAGCGGGGAGGGGAATGGGGAGAGAAGGAACAAAGGGGCAAGAGAGAGCAAGAGGAGTAAGGAAGGGGCAAGCAGGCCCTTTTATAATGTCAGGCATACTAGGCTGTTGCCAGGCAACTATTGGTGGAGCATACCTGGCTATTGCCAGGTAACTGTGGGGGTGGAGATTAGAATGCTAACAAAAACAACTTGGCAATCACAGTTACATACTGGCTAGTGGATTACAGGGATATACTCTTCTTGAACCAAATGCCTTGTCTTGTCAATGAAATGTTCATACCCATCCCAACAATCCACTTCTCTAATGATCAACAGACACCAGGAATACTGGTCTATCTACATCTATAACAACTTCTCTTTATCTAAAGCTGAGTGCATGTGCCATGCGCCCAAGACCCATGGTTGTTCTGCCAGACTAGGAAAGCCCTGAATTAGCATCCATCTCTCCAGTCTCGAGTCTCCTAGAGGAATTTACATTTGGAGTCTACCGGTAAAGTGCAAGGCTTGGGGGTGGCATCAGTGGACAGGGGATGCTTGCCAGGTTAGGTGGGTTGTGGAAGCTCAAACCTTGGGAGCTATACCATGGAGCTTCACTTAACCCTTTAGTCCTCAAGAGCGTTGGTGCCCCATCTGTGTTCAAGTTAGAAGCCATTGGTGGGTGAGGATAAAGGGTTCCAGATGGTGTATTATCTTACAATGAGTTTCTAGGAATATACTGAGCTTCTTAGTAAAGACTTGATCAAAAACAGTCAGCAGTTATTCCTCACAGTTGGGCTAGCACTGTAACAGCACTCTCCCAGCTCTCAGGCCTTCTGAGCAAGGCTGGAAGAGGCAGTGTCTCCAGTTCTAAAACCTTTCGCATGTGGCCTGAGTCACTCGCATCTCAAGTTCTAGATTGTAGATGGCCTGTGGCCTGACTTCTCAGCCTCCAGACCTGCACAGTCCTTTCCTTGATAAACATCCTTTTGAGCATTTATATAGCAATCTCTTCAGAGAAACATGACTCTCACACAACCTCTCTTGAGCTTCCTCCCTGAAAATGGTCGGAAAATTAACAACTCAAAAGACGGAAATGACAAGCGCTACCAGATGGCAAATATCAGAATATCACGGTGCCACAGAGCATGCCCCAAATCACAGCTGCAGAGCAAGGCTTTTTCTCACTGGGAAGACTATGTTTAGAGGCAGGAGTTCAAAATAACATCCCCACTTTATAGTGGATGAAGTGATGAGCTACTATGTCTCACAAGAGGATGAACCCAAACTAGTAGGCAGCTGACTGGAGTTCAAACGCCTAGCGATGCAATCTAGAGCTGACACTGGGACCACCATACAGGAAGGAGACAGTTGCCATTAGTAACGTTTACTTTGGGACTGATTACATCTATTTAAGCTTAATCATGAGTTCAGTTTTGCTACCATTAATTTTTTCTTCAGAATCTATAAATAGTACCAGAAGTTTCCCATACACCACACAGGATATGTTTAACACCCAGATGTAGCATATCAGATCAAGGGGTTGGGTCTGGTGAGATCTGGCCTACTCCTGTGTGTTCCTCTCTGCTCTGGGATGAGGAGGCTGCCACTCCTTGGAGCTGGTTTCTCCTCAGTCTCTTTCTACCTGAAGTACAGTTCTGATGAAAGGCACTGCAGGTGTTCTAGACATCCGGTCTCCAGAAGACTTGGGTGGGTGAGTCTCACAAAGTTAACATAGTTGGTCACAGGCTACACTTCTAATGTAGAGGTGAAGAGTGGGAGACACACTCAGGTGGGTCCATGCCTGAAGCCCATGGTGTCTTAGCTAGCTGAGGGCTAGGCTGAGATCTGTGGCCACGCTAGTTTGGAGCCCTGTAAAAAGGGACTGTGCTGGATAGGGGTCTTTGGGTGGGTGCTCAGGCTAGAGGGCAGGGCTAAGACTCTGACTAGTTAACTAGAGTTCTTCAAAAGCAATCCTATGGTCCATTCAAACCATTCCGAGTCTTGACAGGGGCAGGAGGAATTCCTCTAAGTGGGGCATTTTACTTCTATTAACCACAAGCGCATTCTGTAAAACGAAGATGATGACACTACTCTGCCCCCTCCAGGAGTGAGGACATAGAAGGAAGGCCTTGCGTGACTAATGGTGAAGGATTCAGGCATCACCTTTTTACCTCTCAGATTCCCAGTGGAAGTGCACCATCCAGCTGTCATCTGATGTGAGAAGATGCTCTTGGTCAAGCCAATGTTCACAGCACTGCTAGCCAGTGATTCTCAACCTTCCTAATGCTGCAACCCTTTACTACAGTTCCTCTCATTGTCATGACTGTTGCCACTTCGTAACTGTAACTTTGCTACTGTCATGAATTGTAAATTCCTGTGTTTTCCAGTGGTCCTAGGTGACCCCCTTGTGAAAGGGTAGCTTGACCTCCAAAGAGGTTGTAACCCTTAGGCTAGGAGTAAAGGTCAAGGTGGCAATGCTGGGACCAGGGGTCATGGATGGGGCTAGGGCAGCAGCCAAAGGAGCTGGGAAGGATATGAGAAGTTCTGGGCAAGCAGAGAATGCACAGAGGCATCCCTGGGGCAGCTGGAGTGAGGGCTGCAGGGAGAGTGGCAGGGCGATTAGTTCTACAGTGCACAAGGAGCTATAGAGACAGGCCCTATCTTCTCAGAATAGGGCTGTTCAGGAGCACAGGTTGGACCAGATTCAGCCATCCTGCAACCCCCCCCCCCCGTGTTTGTCTGGTAAGCCTGGGCAAGAGCCAGCCACAGCAAGAGAACACAGTGCAGCTTGCCTTATATGCTATTATTCATTTAAGGTGCCCCATGGGCTCAGTATTACTGCCTAGATCCCGCACAGGAGGGCAAGGCCTGACATGAGTTTCTTGGTGAGCTGGCAGGGTTCTAGCCAGGCACTTGCACTCAAACCTGCTGTTGCTGTACACCAGGATGCCAGATGACGGAATGGCTTCCCAAAAGACCCTTTGTACTGCATGAATTGAGACATGTCTATGGTACAAGGTCATATCTCTTCATGATCATTAGGATTAGGGGACAAGGAACACACAGATACACCTGGTACATGGGCAGGTCAGAAGAAGGCACTGGATTCCTAATAACTGGAGTTTTAGATGGTTGTGAGCTGCCATGGGGGTGCTGTGAATAGAACCTAAGTCTTTTGGAAGAGCAACCAGTGCTATTAACCACTGAGCAACCCCTCTAGCCCCTTGAAGGCATTGAAAAGGGACTGCTCTGGAAACCAGATTACTGAAAAGCAGAGAGGTGGTAAGCTCAACCATCTGCTCTTTGAACCATCTTCCTGTAAACCTAGAAAGGCCTACAAAAGGTGAAGGGATCAAGTTTCGACCTGTGTCCCAGCTCTCGGTCTCCTTGGTATGTTCTTAGCCCCTTTCACAGAACAGGCAGACACAGCAGAGGTGCTATTTATCTGTGGTAGAGTGCCCATAAAGTTCTTTACTGAGTCATTTGGAAATGGAGCTAAAGGACAAGCACACACGCATCCCTGAGCATGCTACTTTATAACTGTAACAGTACCGGGACAGGATCAGGACTATCAGACCCCTTGGATGATCGCTGCATGGGTTCCTGGCTTCGTCCAGTTTTCTCTGCGTTTAGAGCCTTACAGTGCAGATTCCTCCAGGTGTTCAGTGAATAAATCTTTCCAGAAAATGTGAGCTTCAACCATACTACTCTTTTCCTTATGGAATAGTGTCCCATTGTATGTCACAGTATAACACATACAGCACACGGCACCTTCCAGAACCTAGAGGCTGGATCATTATTTTCTATGTCTTCGTTATTGGGATATAAGTTAAATACTAAGGAAGTATTTGACACTCAGTCGTGGACTTCAAGACTGCATGGCACACGACACTCATATGTCATCCCAAAGAGCAATACAGGGAGGAAGGTGCATCAGTGTGTAAAACCTGCAGGGGGCACTAAAGGCCACTGTAGGAATAACGGTATGGCCTTGAGACAGGGATGAGGCATATGTGTGGACTGCCTGTCCCTGCTAAGGCAGGTCTTGGATCTCCTGGGCAGTCAATCCAAAGTAAATGTTATCTAGAATATTTAGGGAGGGCATTGGGGAGTGGGGAGAGCTGAGGCTTGGAAAGATACTGATGGCAAGATTGTAGAAGGTCTTGAATGCCAGGCGGAGCCATTAGGCCTTTACCCTGTGCACAGCCAAGACCTGTGAATGTTTCTAACTAATGTCCACCACATGCACAACCTGATGACCACATTCCCTGCCTGCCCTTCCTCTGGCTCTCAAGAACTTGTGCCTGCAGTCAGGAATGCCACACTAAGCTGAAGAAACCTGAGTCATTGGTGGGACACCATGTGGGATCAGAGAATGAAAGGCAAAGCCTAAAGCAGACCAGCTATGTTCCTCACAGCAGCAGGAGGCCCGGTGCCTTCCAGAACCTATAGTCTCTCTGATCATCTCAGAGTGCAGGTGTCATCATATTCTAATGTCCTCATTACTGGATGATAGGTTAAGTTCTGAGAAAATATTGGAATTCATTCTGAGCTTATAGGATTTCCCCAGTGGTCATCAATTAGAAAACATTTGGCCTACTCATGGACCACAAATGGCCTTGCAGAGACAAGTGTTGACACACCAAGATGGGCAGATACTCTTGGACAAATAGCCCAGGGTGGAGAGGCTCACATAGTCTCTGCTCAGCAGCTATCCTAAGGTGGCACCTGGACACCAAAAGGAACCAGGAAAGAAACAAATTAGCCCCGGGTTACCTCTGTGATGGACTCTTACTGGATGAGTTGACTATCAAGAATGCAAGGAGGGGGACATGGCCAGTGGTCGGCAGTGTTTCCCAGAGATCTGTGTGGGTGTTTGGGGAGATGCTGCCTCCCCCACAAACTCTGAGAAACTGTACAGTAGGATTCAAAAGCCTTAGACACAATGAGTAATGGGCCTAGATGTCTGAGAGAGGGTGGAGAAGGCTGTCTACCTTTGAACCCACAGGGAAGATACAGCAGCCAGACCTGGGAGGAACGACTGAAAGTGGTCAGAAGAATCCTCATACACCAGGGCAGATTAGGAGAACCCTCCAGGAAGCAGGAGGCCTTACATGTGTGGGGAAGAAACTCCTCCTATTTCAGAAAGGGGCTCCTCCAGGTCCGGGCCCTGGATTCTGATAAATCAAACAACCATGGGATGCATGTGTGACAGCAACCTTACCTCCACGTACAGGAGAGGGAAGATGCCAATCTTGTCTCCCAGCATGCCTTCGGCCCAATTATCATCCACTCTCCGGATCACAGTTAAAACTTCATCCTGAACGTTCCAGAGCCCACCATGTGTGCGCAGGGAAAAGAAAATGAGAGCAGTTAGAACAAAGCCACTGAGGGGGAAAGATGAAGGGGAGCACGTCACGGTCAGACGCTCACATGTGACATAACCTTCCCTCCACTTCAGTCATAATCTTACTTCTACCCTCACTTCCATGTCACTCCATCTGATCATAATTGCGAATAGTCCCCAGATAAAACGTCTAACAATTTACTGTATATCAGTGTTTTAAAATAAAGGTGCTTAATATTTATTTAATGGAATAAAAAATTGCTTCAGGTAAGGATAAATTCACCCACTCCATTTAAATTTCTAATATAAGTGTTTTTAAATTTCTGACTCTATATTGAAGAGGGAGGAGGAAGAGGAAGAAGAGGGGAAGGGGCAGGGGAGGGGAAGGAGGGAGGAAGAGGGGAGGGAAGAGGAAGAGGGGGAAGAAAGGAGGGAGAGGGGAAGAAGAGGAAGAGAGGGAGGAGGAACGGGGAGGAGGAGGAAAAGGAAGAAGAGGAGGAGGAAGAGGAGGAAAAGGAGGAGGGAGGAGGAGGAAGAGGGGGGAGGAAGAAGAGGAGGAGGGGGAAGAGGAGGAGGGGGAAGAAGGGAGGAAGAGGAGGGAAGGGGAGGGAGGAGAGGAGGCGGGAGGAAAAACAGCTCTACCACACTTAAAGTTGTAAGTATATAAAGCTTTGTGTTCTTTTACATCCTTTGGCGTATCAGACACAGTAAGTGTATGTATTCAAAGTGGAAAGAGACGGAGAGACGGAAAGAGATGAACATGGAAGAGGTGGGTGTCTCAGGAGGGGGTGGGTGTCTCAGGAGGGGGGTGGGTGTCTCAGGAGGGGGGTGGGTGTCTCAGGAGGGGGTGGGTGTCTCAGGAGGGGGTGGGTGTCTCAGGAGACGGGTGGGTGTCTCAGGAGGGGGTGGGTGTCTCAGGAGGGGGGTGGGTGTCTCAGGAGGGGGTGGGTGTCTCAGGAGGGGGTGGGTGTCTCAGGAGACGGGTGGGTGTCTCAGGAGGGGGTGGGTGTCTCAGGAGGGGGTGGGTGTCTCAGGAGGGGTGGGTGTCTCAGGAGGGGGTGGGTGTCTCAGGAGGGGGTGGGTGTCTCAGGAGAGGGGTGGGTGTCTCAGGAGGGGAGTGGGTGTCTCAGGAGGGGGTAGTGACTCAGAAGGTGGGTGTTTCAGGATGGAGGGAGGTGTCTCAGGGAGGTAAGGCTGGGACCGAGGCTGGTGGTGAGGAAGCAGATTTTCTCAACTCATCCCCAGGCACCTGGAGCCTGAGGTAGGAAGGACAGGGGGTATGGTGACATGTGAATGCTGAAAGTCAAGGAGTGTGAGATGATTGTGCATCAGCTTCTAGGAGGAGTGTACCTGCCCCAGGGACTCAAGGAGGATAGTGTCACACAGGAGAGTCTGACCATCAGTACTGACCCCAACCAACACTCTCCTGGGTTCATCTTTTAGCAGACAAGGAATATCTTAGAACCCCCACCACAAGCACATCTTGCCCAACTTTTTCCATCAAAACTTCAACAACCCTTGTCTTTGGGTATCTGCTGCAAGGCCAGATAGCCCAGTAGGAACTGTCATGTGTTAGGAGCTGGGGACCATTGATGCTTGAGGGAATAACACATGCTATTGTGCCTGCCTTCTCAGGGGGCCTACGCACTGTGAGTGGAGCAGTAAGCCAGGCTTTGTGGCATCCAGGTCAGAGGAATGGCACGTCAGGTGGGTCAGTGGACTGCAGAAGACTTTTGGAAAAGATGCTACACTCGAGGCTGTGGTGGCTGGAGGGGTACACACTTCAAGTGATCATCAAAGTCGGGGAGTTGTCTGTTGGGAGCTGGACATGACTTCAGAGGACCGAGGTCTGAGGACTTACAGATCCCATTAGCTCCGCTCCCCATGTGACCATGAGGTAGCCTGTAGGCTTCCCATGGTCATTTCTCATTTCCTCTGTTCCAACATTCAGTTTTCCAACAAGGAGCTGGGAAGGGAAGCTGGCTATATAAATGCATAGCCTTATACTTACTCATCCTAAGTAAAAACCCAGCCAGAGCGGATCAAAGACTTCAGTGTACTAGCTAACCTTTGAAGCTGCTGGAGGAAAGCTGAGAAAAGCACTTCAGAAACAGACACAAGGCAGGGCTTTCTGAGAAGACTCAAGTAACACAAAACAACCATGAGGACTGCAAAGGGGATTATACAAAATATAAATTCTTCTGCACAGTGATGAGACAATCTACCCAGTGGGAAAATCTCAGCCAACTACACATGCAACAGGGAATCAGTATCCAGAGTCTACAAGAATTCAGAACGTTAAATCCCAAGACATCAAGTCACGTGATCAACTAAGTATGTTTATGAATGGAACAGGAACATCTCAAAGGAAGAAATACAAATCGCCAACTGTGGGTATGGGGAACAGGAAGTCTCGGGGAAAGTGGAGACAGAGCCCACAAAGCCTAGGATTCAGACTCCAGAGACCAGCATCAGAGTGCAGAACTAAATTTGTTGTTTATTACATAAGCATATATGTCTTTTTAGCCACTTATGATATGTTTATGTATTTAAAAGCAAATCCTGGTACGACAGGTGTTGTTTAGCAGAATCTGACTCGTCTGTCCGGGAGCCTGTAGGGGAGGGCCCAATCCCCTGTGGAGATTTCCGTGAAGACAGGGAAAGCAGCCAGCCCTGGCCTACGATCCTTCATGTTGTCTCACTGGCATGCTGGGAGCCATGTCAGATCAGACACTGTACAGTGAATCAGGACCCTTCGAGAGCTGCAGGAGCCGTGGCACCTCACTCTGTGTCCCACTTCTTCCTCCACTGGGTTCATTTCTACGTCCCCCACAGCCAAGACATAAAGAAAAACAAACAAAAATGTTATCCTTAGCCATCAAGGTGAGGAAGGGAGGGAGAGAAGGCGGGAGGGAGAGAAGGAGGGAGGGGAGGAAGGAGGGAGGGAGGAACAAGGTGAAATGCATGCAGTGCCAGTGCAGGGGAAACAGAAGGGAAGACTGTCTAAGAGAGGACTGGGCCAAAGACAGAGAGGCCGGTAGATGAACAGGAGAAGCTGTGCTGAGAAAGAACCAAGGGCACTAGCACACATGCGCGAGACTGCCTCAGTGAAAACTGTTTCTCTGTACCCTGGTGCTCACTGAGGCCTAAAGAGGGTGACGGGTCCTCTGGAATTGCTGATACAGAAGGTCGTGAGCTGCCATGTGGGAACCAGGAATTGAACCTGGGTTCTCTGGAACAGCTAGTGTTCTTAACCTATTTCACTAAGCTATTTCTCCAGAAATCTAATTTTTCTTTTTTCTTCTTTGTTATCTGTCTCTGTGTCTATTTATTTGTCTGTCTATCCATCTATCCACCTACCTACCTACTACCTATTGTTGTTGTTGTTGTTGGTGGTGGTGGTGGTGGTGGTATGTGCGTGCTTGCGCATGCTTGCGTGCTTTCTCTTTCCACTGTGAGAGTTCTGGGGATCAGATTCACATTCTTGGGCTCGCGGTTGGTCACCTTACACTTCTAGTCATGTGCCAGCATCTTCCAGAACTTACAGTTTCCAGGAGATTGATAGCCTGATTTTTCCATGATCTATGACTTCATCAATAGAGTCTTACTGTCGAAGTCTTGGGGTGACCAAGAACATAAGTAGTAGCTTGTAATATTTGGGGGCCCTCTGGGAACTCAGGAGCCAAAACCTGTAGAGATGACCTATTTGTGGCACCATAGTTTTTGCTAGCCTGCCATGTATGGTGGGGACATTGCTGCCCCCTGCAGGATAACTCCTTGTGTGTGCGTGAGTGTGTGTGTGTGTGTGAGTGTGTGTGTGAGTGTGTGTGTGTGTGTGTGTGTGTACACTATTGGAAGCTTCTGCAGAAGTATGTTTCCATATGATGCTTTTAAAGGTCTTTGGTGTTAGTTGTCCTCTCTTAGTCTCTCCTTCACCCTCCCACTCCCACCCACTTAACCCTCCCTGTTCTATTTGGCTCCCTTTACCCCAATGTGATTATATTTATCTCCCTTGAAAGCCCCTTCCCATGGCCCCTTACTAATTTCCTAAATTCAATAGGCATTCCACAGGAAACACACATACATGAAGATGCAAAGTTAACATCCACAGATGAGAAAAAAACCACGGAACATTTGTCTTACTGGGTCTCAGCTGCCTCCCTCATAATGGTTGCCGCTCCATCCATTTATCTGTGAATTTCATAATTTCACTTTTCTCAACAGATGAATAATTTCATTACATCCATCAGTTGATGGACATCTAGACTGTTTCTACTTCCTGGATACTGTGAATACAACAGCAACAAACATGGATGAGTGGGCCTCTCTGGAGTAGGATATGAAGTCCTGTAGGCATATGCTATACAATGGCTATGTAGGCATAGCTAGGCTATACAATAGACCTATTTCTAGCCTTTTCTACCCCCCTCTTGACATTTTGGCCTAACTCCCAGGAAGGAAGGGCTGATAAGTGCACAAGCATCACAGTCAGAGTTTCTAGCTTATGAAGACTTGGTCCCAGTCCTAGACCTCTCAAATGCATAGCACAGCCTGCTTCTTCACTCCCCCACCACATCACTAAGGCAACCTATGGTCATTCTCTTTCTGGAGCCCAATATGTCTGTCTATTGTGAGAAAATATCAAGGCATATAAAAAGACAACTAAAATCAAAACAGAAATCAAATGCTGGTCGGAAACCAAGCACCAGAGATGGCAGCTGATGGGACCAGACTGGGAATTTACAACAATCGTTAGGAAGATGCTCTAAGTTGCATGGGTAAAGCAGACAGCATGTAGGAGCAGATGGGCAATGTAAACACAGTAAGAGCCATAGAAGGAAGAACAAGAAAAGAAATGGCAGCTCTCAAAACTTAAGTGACAGAAACGAATACCACCCGATAGGTGCATGAAGTGACATGGGTACAAATCGCTAAGCTCCAGTAGGTCTCCCATGAAAACCTCCAGAATGTGAAAACCAAAAACATACACAAGACCTTTGCTACAACTAATAGACCAACAATGAGCCAACCAGACAAAAGCTATCTGAAATACTGAGTGAGAGATTCTCAACTCAAATGTCAGAGATGAAACCAAGCCAGATGCATTCCATAAAACTGTACATTGGCATACAACTTCAAACTAATGAAAGTAAAAGATAGAGAAAGAATCCAGAGAGCTTGGGGTATTTATCTGTAAAACAAAATAAAGTAAAAGGAATATTTGACTTTTTCAAAGTATGCAAGAAATAAGAGTGTGTGTGAGAGAGAGAACACGCAAGAGAAAGTGAGACAGAGACAGAGAGATAGTGAGAGAGACACACACATACAGAGAGAGAGGGGGGGATTCTTGGAATCTGAAATTATAAATTACTAACAAAGCCTGCAGGAATTATTATCCCACAGACTTGTCTGAGAAGAGATTATATAATCAAGGTCAGACACTTAACTCTGTATAAAACAGACAACAGTGACAGTGACATAAAGACTCCATGTTTCTTGTTCTTAATTAATCTGTTTAGTTTGTTCAGAGTAAGATGTGGTCTGAATGTCAATGCCTCCCACACTGTGTGTTTGTACACTTGGTCCAGCGCTGGTGACACTGTTTCAGAGGTTGTGACAGAGTTTCTGGAAGAAGTAGATCCCTTGGGTCCCGACTGCAGGTGAGATGTGACCAGCTACCTCATGTTCCTGCTGCTTTCTCTGCTACAATGGACTCTACTCCTTTGTGCTGTGAGCCAAGATGAACCCTTCCTCCCTCTGCTTCTTGTCAGATATTTGGTAACAGCAACAAGAAGGTTAGATTATGCACAATAAAAATAATGTATTTAATTATTCCTGCTTGCATGTGTGTTTCTACAGCTATGCCTGCCTATGTGGAAAGAATTCATGCCATCAATGATGTGGGGATGAAAAGGATAAAGATTCTTTATTATAATGCCCTGCATGTTGCCCATGAAGCAGCACACCACTATTTAAAAATGGATTTGGGGGGCTGGGGATTTAGCTCAGTGGTAGAGCGCTTACCTAGGAAGCGCAAGGCCCTGGGTTCGGTCCCCAGCTCCGAAAAAAAGAACTAAAAAAAAAAAATGGATTTGGACCAGTTGTACATATATAGTGCAAACTATAAGACAGTCACTGAAAAGAATAATCAAAGAAATAGAGTTGGTTATGCTATGAAAGGAGAAAAATGGGCTCTGAAAAATGTTACTATGAGCTTCACTGAGTGAAAAGGATAGCAGAAGGAGGCAGGGGAGTCATCTGGGATAGGGAAGTTGAGTTAGTACTGACCTGGAAACTCCCCCCTTTGCCAGCTTTCATAGGGCTGGAGAGTGCAATATGTGCTACAAAGAGCAAAATGGAATCAGGAATCTTAATAGGTAGGTGTTAACTCCCGCAAGTTACACTGGCATAATAGTGACACAATTATCTTGGAAGTAGCCAACCACTCTCTGATTGACTCTGAGGCTACTCCATATCATGAAACTCATGCCTGGCCAAGATCCTTCACTCAGAGCTTAGGGTTTCTGTCTGCTTCTAGAGATGAACCAGTCCCACAGCTCTCTGTACCCAAATCCTTTGGGGGAGAGAGCTGGACTCTCAAAAGTACAGACATTCCTGAGAGCTCAGGGGAGACCTCCACTTCTGCTCACATTCCTAGCCCAAGAGGAACCTGCCTAGTGCCCTCTGTGCCCTTTGGGTACAGGAAACTAGGAACAGTAAGGGGTAGGACCCTTCTGATTTCTGCCTGTCCCCAGAGCTGAATGCTAGTCACCAGGAGCCCTGACACACCTGAAAGCAGAGGCAAGAGCAACTCTTCTGCTCCGAGTGACCTGCCTGGAGGCCTCAGGACACACAAACCCAGGAGCACTCTGGGACAGGACCCTCCCAATTTCTGCCTGAGCCTGGAGCTGAATCAGTCCCACAGCTCTCTGAACCCAGATCTGGCTGAACAAAACAACAACAACAACAACAACAACAACAACAACAACAACAACAACAACAAAAACAAAACAAAAAAACAAAACAAAAAAACAAAACAAAACAAAAAAACAGGTCTACAGGAGTGCTGACACACAGGCTTACAAGGGGGGATCAAGTCACTGTCAGAGACAGCAAGACAAGCAAAAATCAGAGACAACCTGATGGCAAGAGGCAAGCACAGGAACTTAAGAACAGAAACCAAGACTACTTGACATCATCAGAGCCCAGTTCTCCCACCAAAGTAAACACTGGATATCCCAAAACACATCTCATGATGATGTTAGAGGACTCTAAAGGAAGACATAAATAACTCCCTTAAAGAAATACAGGACAACACGGGTAAACAAGTAGAAGCCCTTAAAGAGGAAACTCAAAAATGCCTTATAGAATTACAGGAAAACACAACCAAACAGGTATAGGAATTGAAGAAAACCATTCAGGATCTAAAAATGGAAATAGAAACAATAAAGAAAACACAAAGGGAGACAACCCTGGAGATAGAAAACCTAGGAAAGAGATCAGGAGTCATAGATGAAAGCATCACCAACAGAATATAAGAGATAGAAGAAAGAATCTCAGGGGCAGAAGAACTGTCAAAGAAAATGTAAAACACAAAAAGCTCCTAGCACAAAGCATCCAGGAAATCTAGAACGCAATGAGAAAGTCAAACCTAAGGATAATATGTATAGAAGAGAGGGAAGACTCCTAACTTAAAGGGCCAGTAAATATCTTCAACAAAATTATAGAAGAAAACTTTTCTAACCTAAAAGAGATGCCCATAATCATACAAGAAGCCTGCAGAACACCATATAGAATGGACCAGAAGAGAAATTCCTCCCATCACATAATAGTCAAAACACCAAACACACAAAACAAAGAAAGAATATTAAAAGCAGTAAGGGGAAAAGGTCAAGTAATGTATAAAGGCAGACCTATCAGAATTACATTAGACTCCTCACCAGAGAATATGAAAGCCAGAAGATTCTGGGCCGATGTCATACAGGCCCTAAGAGAACACAAATGCCAGGCCACTATAGCTAGCAAAACTCTCAATTACCATAGATGGAGAAACCAAGATATTCTATGACAAAACTAAATTTACACAATACCTTTCCACAAACCCAGCTCTACAAAGAATAATAGAAAACTCCAACACAAGGAGGTTAATTATACCCTAGAACAAGCAAGAAAGTAATCTTCTTGCAACAAACCCAAAAGAAAAGAGACACGCAAACATAATTCCACCTCTAACAACAAAAGTAACAGGAAACAGTAATCACTATTCCTTAATACCTCTTAATATCAATGGACTCAATTCCCCAATAAAAAGACATAGATTAACAGACTGGATAGATAGATAAAGAGGACCCAGCATTTTGCTGCATACAGGAAAAATACCTCAGTGACAAAGACAGATATTACCTCAGAGTAAAAGGCTGGAAAAAATTTTTTTCAAGCAAATGGTCCCAAGAAACAAGTTGGAGTAGCCATTCTAATATCCCGTAAAATTGACTTTCAACGAAAAGTTATCAAAAAAGATAAGGAAGCACACTACATATTCATCAAAGGAAAAATCCACCAAGATGAACTCTCAATCCTGAATATCTATGCTCCAAATGCAAGGGTACCTACATTTATAAAAGAAACCTTGATAAAGCTTAAAGCACACATTGCACCTCACACAATAATAGTGGGAAATTTCAACATCCCACTCTCATCAATGGACAGATCATGGAAACAGAAACTAAATAGAGACATAGAGAAACAGTAGTTATGAACCAAATAGATTTAACAAATATTTAGAGAACATTTCATCCTAAAACAAAAGAATATACCTTCTTCTCATTACCTCATGGTATCTTCTCCAAAATCGACCATATAATCAGTCACAAAGCAGGCCTCAACAAATACAAGAAGATTGAAATAATTCCATGCATCCTGTAAGATTACCACAGACTAAAGCTGGTCTTCAATAACAACAAAAACATCAGAAAACCCATATACACATAGAAGTTGAACAACACTCTACTCAATGATAACTTGGTCAAGGAAGAAAGAAAAAAGAAATTAAAGACTTTTTAGAATTTAATGAAAATGAAGGCACTTATGGGATACAATGAAAGCTGTACTAAGAGGAAAACTCACAGCTCTGAGTGCCTCCAAAAAGAAACAGGAGAGAGCATACATTGGTATCTCGACAGCACACCTAAAAACTCTAGAACAAAAGGAAGCAAATATACCCAGGAGTAGTAGATGGCAGGAAATAATCAAACTCAGGGCTGAAATCAACTAAGTAGAAACAAAAAGGGCTATATAAAGAATTAAAAAACCCAAAAAACCCAGGAACTGGTTTTTTGAAAAATCAACAAGATAGATAAATCCTTAGCCAGACTAACCAGAAGCCACAATTATGCTTATACCTAAACTACACGAAGACCCCTCAGTGAAAGAGAACTTCAGAATTATTCCCCTTATGAATATCAGTGAAAAAATACTCAATAAAATTCTCACAAACCAAATCCAAGAACACATCAAAATGATCATTCATCACGATCAAATAGGCTTCAGTCCAGAGATGCAAGGATGGTTCAATACATGGAAAACCATCAACGTAATCCACTATGTAAACAAACTCAAAGGAAAAAAACCACATGATCATCTCATTAGATGCTGAGAAAGCATGTGACAAAATTAAACACCCCTTCATGTTAAAAGTCCTGGAAAGATCAGGAATTCAAGGCCCATACCTAAACATAATAAAAGCAATATGCAGCAAGCCAGTAGCTAACATTAACTAAATGGAGAGAAACTTGAAGCAATCCCACTAAAATCAGGGACTAGACAAGGTTGCCCACTCTCTCCCTACTTATTGAAGACAATACTTAAAGTCCTAGCAGAGTAATCAGACAACAAATGGAGGTCAAAGGATACAAATTGGAAAAGAAGAAGTCAAAATATCACTATTTGCAGATGATATGATAGTGTACTTAAGAGACCTGAAGATTTCCATCAGAGAACTACTAAGCCTGATAAACAACTTCAGCAATGTGGCTGGGTATAAAATTAACTCAAACAAATCAGTAGCCTTCTTCTACTCAAAGGATAAACAGGGTGAGAAAGAAATTAGGAAAATGACACCCTTCACAATAGTTACTAATAACGTAAAAATACCTCAGTGTGAATCTAACCAAGCAAGTGAAAGATCTGTATGTCAAGAACTTCAAGTCTCTGAAGAAAGAAATTGAAGAAATCTCAGAAGATGGAAAGACCCCCCATGCTCATGGATTGCCATGAATGGCCATTTTGCCAAAAGTAATCTACAGAGTCAATGCAATCCCCATCAAAATTCCAACTCAGTTCTTCATAGAGTTAGAAAGAGCAATTTTCAAATTCATCTGGAATAACAAAAAACCTAGGATAGCAAAAACTGTACTCAACAATAAAAAGTCTTCTAGGGTAATCACCATCCCTGACCTCAAGCTGTATTACAGAGCAATAGCGATAAAAACTGTATAGTATTGGTACAGAGACAGAGCAAGTAGATCAGTGGAATAGAATTCACCCAGAAGTGAACTCACACACCACTGGTCATTTGATCTTTGACAAAGGAGCTTAAATAAATAAATAAATAAATAAATAAATAAATAAATAAGTGAAAAAAAGATAGCATTTTCAAAAAATGGTGCTGGTTCAACTGGAGGTCAGCATGTAGAAGAATGCAAATCAATCCATTCTTATTACCCTGTACAAAGCTCAAATTTAAGTGGATCTAGGACCTCCACATCAAGCCAGATACACTCAAACTAATAGAAGAAAAAGGGGGAAAGAGCCTTGAATGCATGGGCACTGGGAAATTTTTCCCGAACAGAACACCAATGGTTTATGCCTAAAATCAAAAATTGACAAATGGGACCTCATAAAATTGTAAAGCTTCTGTAAGGCAAAGGACACTGTCATTAGGACAAAGTGACAACCAACAGATTGGGAAAATATCTTTACCAATTGTACATCCCATAGAGGGCTAATATTCAATATATACAAAGAACTCAAGAAGTTAGACTCCAAGAGAATCAAATAACCCTATTAAAAAAAAGGGATGTAGAGCTAAACAAAGAATTCTCAGCTGAGGAATATCAAATGCCTGAGAAGTACCTAAAGAAATGTTCAACATCCTTAGTCATCAGGGAAATGCATATCAAAACAACTCTGAGATTCCACCTCAGGTCAGTCAGAATGGCTAAGATCAAAAACTCAGGTGACAGCAGATGCTGGCGAGGATGCGGAGAAATATGAACACTCCTCCATTGTTGGTGGGACAACCACTCTGGAAATCAATCTGGAGGTTCCTCAGAAAAATGGATATAGCACTACCTGAGGACCCAGCTATGCCACTCCTGGGCATATACCCAAAAGATGCTCCAATATATATATAACAAGAACACGTACTCCACTATGTTCATAGCATCCTCATTTATAATAGCCAGAAGCTGGAAAGAACTCAGACGCCCTTCAACAGAGGAATGGATATAGAAAATGTGGTACATCTACACAATGGAGTACTACTCAGCTATCAAAAACAATGACTTCATGAAATTCATAGGCAAATGGATGAAACTAGAAAATACCATCCTGAATGAGGTAACCCAATCATATAGTTAGTTACACATGGTATGCACTCACTGATAAGTGGATATGGAGTGAATCCATGAATGTGAAGTGCTCAGAACTGAACAGAACCTCTACACCATGCTGTCTCCCTGCAAAGTTCAGGGATCCATCACAGAAAAGTGGGGAGAATGATTTCCAAGATATAGGTAGTGAAAATCTGCTGTGAAAATGGTGTTTTCTAGATACAACAGGGTCAAGTCACACAGGGACCCACGTGACCATATGCAAAAGACTTGCACAGGATCAAGCTAATTAAAATTGCAGTGTGGATGGGAGTGGGGCTCACACACACCTGCTACCTGAGAAGCAGCTGATGATGACTGACGACTGCTGGGAGGCAGAGCATCAGGGCAGCTTCAGTAGATGAGTGGCCATGCTAGTGAACTCAGCGGCTTTAGAACCAAAGAATGCATTGAGTTTGGAATGAATGTGGTAGTGAGGGTATTAGAGGGGTGGTAGAGGGTGGACAGAGTTGATCAAAACACAGGGTTTTAAAGTGCATAAAGGAAGAGTGATAAATAGCAAAGTTCAACAAATGTGGTAGAACTATATCCAGCCCCAACACTGTGCACTCTGAATATCAATAATGCTAGTGTACAAAGGAATAGAGGTAGCCCGAATGGGTCAAAAGTAAGGGGGTTGGGGATTTAGCTCAGTGGTAGAGCGCTTGCCTAGGAAGCGCAAGGCCCTGGGTTCGGTCCCCAGCTCCGAAAAAAAGAACCACAAAAAAAAAAAAAGTAAGACTTACCGGAGTGCTACCTAGAGGAAACACTCTGAACATAAACACACAAATAGGTTAAAATAACTGAATAAAAAAATAAAAGCAAGCTAACAGTAATTTCAAAGATACTTCAGAAAACAGTCTTCAGGTGTTTAAGAAGAGCATTTTGTGTGATACTACACTGGAGAGATACGAACAAATGTCTACTCAACCCAGACAGACAACAGATCAAAGAAAGACTACTACCAAAGTCCAACTTGGTGAACCAATGAGTTGACTGGCGTTATTTGCAGTAATATGAGAGACAGGTTACTTACAGAAGCACCACCTCCACATCCCAGAGAACTTTGTGGAAGACAACACAGAAAGACAGTAAAGCTGGAGGATGGCAAGGAGAGCATCAGAATGCTGTCTCTGGGTCACGGTGGGGCTACTGCACGCCTCAACGCCCAACAGCTGTGGCTATCTGCACAAGACTCTGCCAGCCACAACTCCAGCATGGGTTGGGAGTAATCTGGGCTACAACCCTAATTGAATAGCGATGGACAGCTCCTGGCAGAGGGAATATTCTTCTTCATTGGGGTGTAGCCACCGGTCTGTAGCTCTCCCTTCAGTGGCCTCATATCTTTCTACAATGGGCAGAATGAATCGGACTTAGCGAATCTGATTATTAAAACAGAAACAAGAGGATGTGAAGTTCAGAGGGCATTATATTGGGGGATTCAAGAGGAGAAATGGAGAGTAGATATGATTATAATTCACTGGATACATGTGAGAAATCCTTCAAGAATGTATTTCAATTTTAAAACAATGGAGCAATCAAGCATTTCTCAGTGAAGGAAGGCAGTAGGAAGGGGAAGCAGGTAGTGGTGTTAGAACCACACCAGAAATCAGAGGAAAGCCATTGAGATGAGAAAAGCTCTGTGGCTGCAAAGAAGGGGGTGGGGGATAAAAACGTGGGGCCCGGGGCTGGGGATTTAGCTCAGTGGTAGAGCGCTTACCTAGGAAGCGCAAGGCCCTGGGTTCGGTCCCCAGCTCCGAAAAAAAGAACCAAAAAAAAAAAAAAAACAAAAAAACGTGGGGCCCACAGATTTTAAGACAGTGAAACATGATGTGTCATGGTGTGCTTGTGTTACATCTGCCCAACACCAAGACTGAAGTTCCACAGAAACAATGGCCACTAGTGGATACTGTCAAGACAGGCTCCACGATGGTAAAAACGTACCACCCCAAGGCTTTACTGATAACAGAGGAGGTGACATGGGAGGGATGTGGTACAGGAAACCTGTGTTTGCTCCCTTTTGTTATGAACTTAGAACTGCCCTAAACTCAAGTCTACCATTGAAGGAATAACTCACAGATCCACTAAACAATGAAAACCAATAAACAAAAACACCCCACAAAGAACTGATATGTATCTCATAAACAGGACACCGAAAATAGATTGAACACAAAAAAATTAAACTCTACTGGATTTTATTTATCTGAAGCTCAAGAGTAAACACCTTTCACCCGTCCTAAGCAGGCGTGAGGAGGAAGGTGGTGGTTGCGTGAAGGTGCCCAGCCTTGGTATCGTGCCATTCCTGACTAGGCGATAATTAGAAAGATACCATTAGGCTGCATAATTCTTATTCGTGTGTGTTTTGGGTTTGTTATTACATGAAATAGAAGAAATGGTCTTTGTGTCCTCCCCTGGAGAAAAGGAAACAGTCCACCCAGATTGGAAAAATCACACAACACCTTGAGAACAGCATCTAGTCTGAACACTTTCTCAAAGGGACATACATGCCACATGGGATAAGCCAACAGTCACATCAACAGTTTGGAACCAAGTCAAGTGTGAGCCCCAAGTCTGAGAAAGGAGAGCACCATGGAGCTGTGGTTCTGCCTTCCAGCGTGGATATCACAGTGTACTGAGGATCCAGGCATATCCTGGGTCACCCTGGGGAGCAGGATAGCAAGAAGGGATAAATCTATTGAGGGGCAAACTCAGTTCCAAAGAGAGACACAGTGCCTCTTAGACAGGGGATTTACCACCATTCCTAGTGTTTCTGTTTCCCTTTGCTGAGGCCAGCACATGGAAGCGTCTTTATTTTAAGTGGAGAGACCTCAGGCTGTGCCAGAGGACAGGAGAACAGCCTTGCTTATAGAGATGAGCACAACACAAGGTACAGACAGAATCATAGCCACTCATGTCAAGATGTCAGCTAAGGGCAAGCTGAGGTCTGCCATGGCTGAAACGACACTCTGGCAGCATCCCGTGGCAGCTGTCTATCCTGGCTCCGATGGCATTCTGAATCTTGTGCCTGTCTGGAAGCCCAGGAGAGTGACAGGATACGGAATGTTCATTTGTTTTCTTTATGGGACCGAGCTGAGAGACCACACAGAGCCAGTCATCTCTGCATGTGAAAGAACTCACTTTGCCTATAGATGTTGTCAAAGGTTTTCTCCTAGAGCTGCAGCTATGCAAACACACAGTGGAGACACTCTGCTGGTAATGGAGACACTCACTCTGCCACTCTGCCATGTCAGGGCTATGGACGTAAAGTTATCGTGCTTTAGATTTGTATCTCTTCATCACTCCATGTAAGACCAAAACCACTGCCTACTCTCCTATGGTTAGAGCATATCACATGGTTAGAGGTCTTGGATTTGTTGCCACATTTCAAAAGACCTCAGGCATTGAGAAGGACAAGGAAAGAGGAAATGTCATGTTGAAGGCTCCCTAGTTCATGGAGAAATAGTCCTTCTTAAAACACTAAGGATTCGTGGTGAGCATGGAAAGGGTTGGCTGTTGGTTTTCCAAGATGACTGCTCATCATCTCTCCCTGGATACCTCGTCTTAGTTAGAGTTTCCATTGCTGTGAAGAGACACCATAACCAAGGCAACTCTTGCAAAGGGTAACATTTAATTTGAGCTGGCTTACAGGTTCAAAAGTTCAGTCCATTATCAACATGGTGGGCATAAAGGTGGGCTTGGCTCTGGAGGAGCTGAAAATTCAACATCTTGTTCTGAAGGTAACCAAGGAGAAGAAAGATTGGCATCTTTAGGCAACTGGGAGGAAGCTCTCTAAGCCATCCCCACAGTGACACACTCCCTCCCAATAGTGCCACTCCCTTGGCCAAGCATATATAAACTACCACATCCCCATTCAGGGAGGTACCGTGTCAGGAGCATGTAGAAATACCAGTGCATTTGTCTCTTAGAGCTCTGCTGTTTACAAAGGTCAGTACCGAGTCTAGAAAGGACCAGACGGTGAGCCTTTTGTGGCTTTGCAGGCCATTTACTCAGTTCTGTGGCAGAAGCACAAAGGCAGCCAATGCCTGAATGAATGGACATAGCTATGTAGGATCTGATTTACAGTACCAGACGGTGGCAGGCCATATTGGTTAGTCATCCTAGTTTATCAGCCCCTGACATAGATGAGCAAACTAAGCCAAGCCAGATACCACAGACATCACGGATGACCAGATGAGGTAGACATGCTTCCGGTCTAAAATGGTGGCATTCAGTGGTTTTATGAATGAGGATGGTTTCTGTGACTTCGTTACATTTTCTGATGCAAAGCTCTATTTCATCTACAGGATTCACATCAAATACTCATTATTTACTGCAGGCCGTCTGACTTCATCCATATGCTGTTTTCCCTGGTCTCTGATATTTCTGAATTTGGAAAATCTACCAAATGCCTATTGGCATACAGCCCTGGCTCTTTTTGGGTTTCAGATGGTCTCTGGTGGTCCTAAATGATTCTAAGTTGGCACTGCAACTGAGAAGTGACTGCTTAAGAGCGATAAAGGCCTTTCTTCCCAAGAATTAGGGATAATACACTCGTAAAGGGTTCAAGCGACACATCAGTGCCACCTTCTAAAGATCTTTAAATCAAATGTTTAAACAATTTATCTCCCTCTTCTAACAGTTATGCATTCACTTGACTTTTTTCTCCTTGAGGAAATAGGAGCCTACAAGCCTCTGTGGAGAGCGGCAGTCTCAGGTGCTGTCTCTACGCCTTCCCAGAGTGTGCCCTTTGACACTGCTTTACCAGTACAGCTTGCTCGGCACAGAAGGCTCCCTTCAGCAATGCTGGAAGGAGCAGAACACGAAGCACATGGCAGCAGCATGTGTATAGCCCCCAGGGCAGTTTCTGAAGGGTCATGAACCCCTTCTGCAGTTACGGGCTATCTGAAAAAGTGGTAGCAAGTCAGAGTCTAGAAAACCAAGTACCTTCAGCTTTCTTGACCACAACCCCAGCCCCAGCTGCAGCCAGACTGAACCCTGCCACAGCCAGCTGTACACCCTGCCCCAAGTCACTTTGTCAAGAAAAATGGGAAACTACAAACACAGGAGACCAGAAGCTCCCCAGCCTTTTGCCCTAGAAATGACACAGAGACACTGCTCTATTTGTGCAGAGGTCTTAATGGAGTCACTGGCCGCCACTGACCCCCACAGAGCAGATTGGCTCAGCAGTCTCCAGCTCTGACTGGATTAACATCTTAGATCATCTGCCCCCTACTCAGATGCTGCTGGGGGCCAGGACTATTCAGAAAGAGGCAGAGATAGACCTCTCGCTGCCCTGGAACAGGGCTGGCTTCTACAACACACCCTGCAGCCGATACATCTGGAAAGAGATGCTATGAGAAAAAATGAACACTGTTAACAACCAGACCTGTCACTCCAACCTGCAAAGAACTTGGGCTTTAGTATCATATGTGTCCATATCCCTCCTTCCTTTGTGCCCTTTACTGTTGCATGCTGAGAAAGGGAGGTACACAGGTTTGACTAAGCCCTGCAGAGGAGACAGAACTATATTATAAACATCTAAGTCTAAGGAGAAATGTAGGGTAAAAAAAGATGGAGGCTTGACATGGGAGCACCCTTGCAAGGACTGAGGCAGCCCTTGAACAGTGTACTATTTTGAGTGTCAACTTGACACAAGCTGGAGTTATCACAGAGAAAGGAGCCTCAGTTGAGGAAATGCCTCCATAAGACCAAGGTAAGGCATTTTCTCAATTAGCAATCAAGGGAGGAGGACCCAGCCATTGAGGGAGGTGCCATCCTTGGGCTGGTGGTCCTGGGTTCTACAAGAAAGCAAGCTGAGCAAGGCAAGGGAAGCAATCCAGCAATCCCTCCATGGCCTCTGCATCAGCTCCTGCTTCCTGACCTGCTTGAGTCCCAGTCCTGACTTCCTTTGGTGATGAACAGCAACGTGGGAGTGTGAGCTGAATAAACCCTTTCTTCCTGAAGTTGCTCCTTGGTCACGATGTTTGTGCAGGAGTAGAAACCCTGACTAAGACAAGCAATATCTAAAGAGGAAAGGGAAGGCTGGATTGCAAAGAGTTGAATAAGGGCACAGATCTAGGAGAATAGATAGATAAGCAGACCAGGGAGCCTGAGGCCTGCTGGAGACAGAAATGGCTGGGTATAGGGTAAGCTAGGGCCAGGAGCGAATGCAGGCTGAGCAAGCACAGTGCTGGGTGAGACAGGACTTGGAGACAGCTTCCTGATACTGACTACAGGAGGAATGAGAAGCCACTGATGGGTAAGCAGAGGGCCAGTGAGATGGCTTAGAGCAGTCACTACATCCACCCACGGTATGCATGCTTGAACCTGCAAGGAGTCGTGCTGCCAGGGCCAGCATGCGGGAGCATTAGAGGGAAAGGGTTCATGTTGTTCACTCACCCATTTACCAATAAAACTTCAAATGAGATTTTGCTAGTGTACAAACGAGCATCATCTGTCTTTTACTTAACACTATGCAGTTGGTGACCCTTTTGTGTCTTTGAATTCCACCTTGAGATAAAAAAAAAAGCATCAAGGAAGGCAATATCACTGTAAGCACTGGCCAGAGCTGATGTCCTTTTCTGGAGCCCTTGTGTATTATTTAAAGCCTTTTGGGGGTGGGGAGAGGAATCTAGAAGGAGGTCAGGAAGAGAGCTGAGTCCCTCTTTGCGTGTCTCTGGTAGTTGAGCAGCGAGCTCAGTAGTGGGTGATTTAGGACCCTGACTCTCTTTGGGCTCCTCCATGCTTTGGGTCATGGACACTGAGAGGGTGAAGCCAAAGTGCCTGAGTCTTCCAAGCCATGAAAGCCTCATGCAGCAGTGATGAACAGGACAGCCTAAGAGACGGCACCTACAGGCTGGTCCAGGTGCTGGCTGGCCTGCAGCCCATGCAGCAGGTCCCAAACCTCCAGGGAAAAGCTCTCCATGTGGCCGTGGCACAGGAAGGATGCGCCATTCTTGTTCTCCCTACCCAAAGCCAGACATACACCTAATAAGGGATTTGTGCCTTTCTCTGAACTAGAAGAAGGGGAAGGACAGACAGCAAATGTGTGAGTGTCTACTGTGAACTCCATTCACCATATGCTTTTGCTAATGTATTTTTGATATCAACTATATTTTATAGTTTAAAAAAAAGCCCCCCCCAATTGAGTCAATGTTCCAAAGCCACTATACAACAAGCACATGAGGCTTGATTCTCTTGTGTGACCAAACTTCTCTTGGGCCCAAACAATTTGCAGTCAGTCCTTGAGTAGGAAGGACAGAGTCTTGGAATCATTCTGGATCAATTCACAAAGGAAAGAGTTCTGGGCTTCTCAGAAATGATCATTTAAAAGACAGTACATGACATTAAACAGGTCAAATGGGAAAGTTTACGGAGATGCCAGCAGAACAAAAGTCTGAGCAGGTGGTGCTGTTTTTAAAAAGGTTTTGCTAACTTTGAGTTGTTTGCTTTGAGCATCCCCTGTCCCCAGGGTCCCTGGAGCACTGTGAGCAGGCAAAGGCTGGGGTCTGAGTTAAGGCTCTCAAGGAGGCAGCAGTTACATCTGCCACAGTGGTTCTCAACCTCTGCAAGGCTCAGACCCTTTAATTCAGTTCCTCATTATGGGGACCTCCAACCATAAAGTTAATTTTGTTACTACTTCATAACTTCAGCTTTGCTACTGTTATGAGTAAATGACTATATTTTCGATGGTCTTGGGAGACTCCTGAGAAAGGGTAATTTGACACCCAAAGGAGTTGCAACCCACACACTGAGAATCCCTCTATGGAGAATGAGCTACCTCCCGGTGTGAGTCTCGAAGCACCGTGACACCCATTATATCTGTTACCATTTTACTACCAGTCTGTGTTTCACCCCACTCTTCCAGAAAGCAGAGCTGTGCCGTTCCATATTCACCCCTCATCTTCTTCACGCTCGTGTTCCTGACAAGACTCAGTGCCTAATGCTTCACTGAGATACACACGGCCATGTCTCCACAGCCTCCTGCTACCTCACACCTCAGGTAACAGTACTTGTGCCTCTGTGTCTCTGGCTCATGCCAGCTGGGTTATTATGCCCTGCTCATGCTACCACCAGAGACCATGATGTCATTTAGACGCATTCTATTCTGCCATTTGGGAGACCAGAGAGATCTACACAAACCAGTTACTTTCCTCGTCTCTTATTTATTGATTTATTTTGGCTCACTGTTTGAAGGCACAGCCACTGTGGCAATGTGATGGTGAGGGCAGGAAGTAGACACAGAAGCAGTGAGAAACCAGGAATGGTTGTCTGGAATATAACTTCCTGTGTCCCCAGAAGCCCATTTCCTCTATCGGGGCCTTGCAGTAAATGGCTGACACCTCCCTAAGATATCATCACCTCTTGGGACCAAGGATTTAAACACAAGACTGTGGAGGGCATTTTGTACTGAAACTATACCACTTCCTCTTAAAAGAAACCACTGTAGTGGCATTTTAAGAGTCACAAAGCCACCGGATCAGAGCCTTGTTTTCAATTTGCAACATTAGCTTTTGAATAGGTAGCTTCCAAACGGTGTTAGGTCATTCTAAAACCAATCTGTTTTAGCAGGAGAATATATGATTACCTTTATTGAGATGACGTTCAAAAGCATATTTTATCAGGTCCCAGTAGCTTCCCCCCAAAAGCCTGACATGTGCAAATACGAAGACTAAAGCAAGAAAGACAGTATGCCACACCTGCCGTTGGCAGCCTGATGGTTCATGGGGCTCCTCTCCTGTGACCCCGTCCACAGAAAGGCTGGGCTTGTAGACAGGGATCATGTGCAGATAGGGATCTAACTGAAGGTTTGGCTTTGGTAGAACACTGACTTGCCAGGTCCTAGCAGCACACTTCAGGGGTGATCGTCAGTCCAACTCAGAGTGGTTGAAGCTCAGTGGCACTCCAGACATTGTCCAAGTCCTGCCAGGAAACAAGGAACCAAGCAGAGAGCCCCAAGAAGATGCCCATGTCCTCTAGGACCCAGGTGTGGACAGGGTGGGACACAGTGAGCTGGTGGCAAGCTGACGTGGGTGTGATGTCATGTCACAGTCCTCTGGGAGTCAGACCCAGAGGCCTCCCATTCTCACAGCCCATCCAGGTCTCCTTTTAGGGACCTTCAAATACGAAACCCTCATCAGGGTCAAGCTAAGGCTAACAGAGCCATACATTCTAAACCTGCCAGCCACGGAATGAATCCAAGGCAAGGTGAGCTCTAATTTGCCCCAGAAGAGCTAATGTACAGTTTCACTGGAGACACTGGATATTCATTTCCATCACTGACAACCCTGGAGTCTTTATGCCATGTCTCATCTCCCTCCTGGGTAAGCTATCCCAGTGCAGCTTCCCTTGAAGCAGTCTTTTGTTACACTAAGTTCTCTAGACTTATTCTGTGCCTGTCTCCCAAGTCCTGCTTCCAGGAGGCTCAGGTCATTGTCCCTGAACACAGCATAGTGCCCTGTATGGCCTAGAATATCTTATGTCCCTTTGTCCTCTTGTCCAGGGCACTTTGGTCTTTACTGGCAAAGTCACCAAGAGTAGAAATGGAAGGTAAGGGAGGTAGAGATCCTACAGGGAGAAGCCGGCATGCAGGAAACATCTGGGGCTGTACACTCTACTTGGTGAATTATCCTGGGGAGCTCCCTCCTGTGTGCCCAGGAGAGGCTTAAGAGTCCACTGGTTCTGGGGCTGGGGATTTAGCTCAGTGGTAGAGCGCTTACCTAGGAAGCGCAAGGCCCTGGGTTCGGTCCCCAGCTCCGAAAAAAAAAAAAAAAAAGAGTCCACTGGTTCTGTCCCTGGAACCAATAAAGCTAACAGCTGCTTGAAGTCTCTTATCTTAGCAAAGATATAAGGCAGTAAGTAGCCCTCAGCCTGTGTGGGTCGCATATCAGATATCCCACATATCAGATATTTACATTACTTTCCCTAACAGCAGCAAAATTGCAGTTATAATGTAGCAATGGAATGATTTTATGGCAGGGGGACCACCACAGCAGGAGGTATTAACGAAACATAGCTTTAGGAAGGTTGAGAGCCACCAAATGGGCACCCTAAGAAGTTACAAGTGTCAGAACAGAGCACGTTCCAACACAGACTGGGGTATAGTCTCTCAGGGAAGGCTCTCCAAAGCAGAGAAGCCTGCAAGGCACCCTGGGAAGACACCACAGACTTCAGACTGAGAGAAGGAAAAGAGGAGACCAGCGTGCACTTCCCTAAGAGCTCAGTGAGATGACAGTGGGAATCAGCATCTCAATGCCTTGATGAAAGGAAGAAAGAAAGGGCTGGTTCCCAGAACAGAGAAATAGATGATTCACTGTCAGAGTGAACAATAGAATAAGACATAAACAGCAGTCTGGCACAAGAACACATTTACTCAAAAAAAGGAAAAAAAAAGTGTGTGAGTACTCCTGAAGCCTGGAGAGCTGCAAGGCTATGCCAACCTCTGTACTCGTAGATAAGGGTGAGGGTGTGTGTGTGTGTGTGTGTGTGTGTGTGTGTGTGTGTGTCCCTGTGCTTGTGTGTGTGCACACTGGAATGACAGTAATTCTTCAGGAACTGTTTCTTGAAGCCAAATACTGAGAGCCATGGAGGGAGGAGGCAGGAGAAGGAAAGGAAGGAGGAAAGAGGGAAGAGAGAGGGCCCCAGACTCTGTCTGATTCCCTGGGAACCTCCAAATGTAACAGCAAGTACAGGTGCTGGTCTGAATAATAACAGAACGTCCAGAAAGAGCACCAACTTAACTCATCTGTTTCACTGACTCCACAGTAAATGCTGTTTGGTTAATGACCAAGTCTTCACGCTGGGCTCTTTAAGAGAGTCTCCATGCCAGGCTGGAGAGAGGATGTTCTTCCAGAGGACCTGGGTTCAACTCCCAGCACTTACAAGCCAGCTCATAACTATCTGTAATTCCAATTACATTAGCTCCAACACCCTCTTATGGCCTCTGTGGGCATCAAGTATGCACATGGTATGCAGACATACATGTAGACAATACACCCACACACTCATCATCACCATCATCTCCATCATCACCATCATCACCACCACCACCACCACCACCACCACCACCATCATCATCATCACCATCATCATCATCATCATCATCATCCAGGCCTACTTGGTTCTACTGTTGCTTTGATTCCACTGCAGAAGGGATGTGATATTGACTTTGAAACTCTGTGGGATGAATTAAGGCTCTGCAGAAGTTGTACCATGAGCCCTTGTGTCCTGAGAAGATTCAAATCCCTCATACATGATCAATATTTAAAACCATAAAATTATGACTGCGACTGATGCTCACAGTTCACCTTGCTCAAGAATCAGTACGAACTAGTTAGAGCTATCCATCAGCAGTCTGTGTTACCTCCTAACCATTTAACAATGAAAATCAAAACAAAACAAATGCCAATGCAAAAAACACAGCTCTCCTCTTAAAGAGAAAAAGAGATCCTGGAGCTATTCTGAATAACCAGGGCCTGGGAATCCACATTTAGATGACCCCAAAACCATGTTCATCATGGAAACCATTTCATAAAGTTTACCATAATTTTATAGAAAGAACAAAGGAAGTCATAATCAAAGCAAGTTTAATATATAATGGAGGGGGGCACCACAGAGGTGGCTACAGAAAGTGAGGGAAGCATGTCTATAAGTCTGTCTAAGGACATTCTCTGCTTTGGGGTTTGTGGAAGCGGGTAGGTGGTTAATAGATCCAAAAAGGTTGTCACCTATCAATCATAGGATGTTAGCTCTAACACTGAGGTAGTCAAAGAATGGCTGTCCCAGAGGATAACACTAGCCTAAGATGAGGTAATTAGCCTTTGGACATACCACATCCCAATCTCTCCACAGGATTGAAGCTCTAATCATTAAGACTCTGCAGACACAGTTTCCTCTTAGGAGTTGTCATTCACACAAACAAAATCAGAAACAAAACATTCAAATCCATGCAAGTAGAAACATTAATCCCTTTTTTCAGAGGCCCAGGGATGGAGGGTGTTCATTTGCTCCTGGCTTGGGGGATAATCTAGGCTCTAAACCTAGATGTAGCCTCTTGGTTGAGAAGACAGGGATAGACACAGAGATCAATCATGGGGCTCACCTTACCTTAGTGAAGGTCAGACAATCTTTGTCTTGGTCTCTGTCTTTCATCTCAAAATCGTAAAGTGCTTTGCCTTGGGGCAGAGTCTGCGGCAAGGGCCTCATGCACTGGATGTAGCTGGCTGGGAGGAAGCCATGTGTGCCCTGAAGCTCCCCATGGTACCAGTTCTCATCAACCTTGCGTCTCAGAATGATGATGTCCCCTTTGTTGAACTTGAGGTCACCGGGTTCTTTTCCCTCATAGCTGTAGAGGGCCTTGGCGTAGGGAAGCTGGGATAGGTTCTGCAAACAGAGAATAACAGGTGGTTACTTAGAATGGCCCTCCCTAATGCCAGGGAAGTTTGCTCTTGGAAACGTGGGTTCAATGGTCTTTGTGTATCTTACATACATTCTGAGACCGGAAAACACCTTCTAAAGGAGCAAATAGTCTATCATAGGAACGTGTAAATTCTCTGACCTCAGACAGACGCGATAGTCCCTACCATGACAAACTCTTCAATTCTACACTCAAGGGCCAGCTGGGGCCCAGCTTTCTACTGAGACTACGTCACTGCACTGAGGAGGCCCTAAAGGAAGTGATGAATTATTCTTTATCAGAGACAAGGAGGATACAGGCACAGGAGCAGGCACCTTGCTTGAAGCAAGTTGAGCAGCCAGTATTTCACTGTGTGTCTCCCTTTCTAGGGACCAGTGTCAGATAGTCACATAGGCTATGTAAAAGATGTCTGGCTGAGGAATTAGAGGCTACTCCTAGTCCCAAGTCATACCCCTCCATTCATAAGCCATATAAGCTTTCTCATCAGACAACAATCTGTCCAGAGGGAAGGACAGTTCCAGGAGAATTTAACCCTTGTCTTGTTAAGCCAGAGGAAGTGTTTTGTCATCCTGTCAGCATCTGCTGGGCAGACAAAATGGCATTTGCTACTGAGGTCTCAAACAGCAGACAGAGTTAAAGTCCAAACACAATTTCTGGCACCTTTCTCATGACGGCAAGGAGTCTCTCGCCCTAAATCGATCAGATGTTACTGTCCACTCTCTTTATTTTTCCATCAGGCCCTGACTCATAAATTCTGGCCAGTTACATAAGTGTCTCTCGCTTTTCTTTCCTGGTGGTCTATACTTGTTCAATGATCCACTTTGTGCCCGACGAGAGCCTTGTCATTGTCCCTGAGTCAATGTCCAGCAATTCCCTACCAGAAGTGGCATTTTTCTCACAAGGGCTGCCTGAGCCCAGGATTCTGTAGTATTTAAATCAATCAATAGCTGTACAAAGCTCCAAGCAGCAGTACATCAAAAAAGTCTTTGTAGAGGGTTTAATAGCACATTGCAAATCAATCATCCTACGTTCATGTCTCAGAGATGCCTGACGACAGCATTTAAGAGGAACCTGCTGGCAGATTGACAAACAACCCCCACTAGCCAATTAAATAGTAACACCGGAGAACTTTTCATTACAGAACTTACTCTGGATAGCTTTGCGGTGCAAGTACAATGGACTGTAACAGGCCCAGACTGTAGAGAGCACAGGCAATTTGCAAACCAATACTTTCAGACTAAAGAGGTGGCTGTCTCTGGGCCATCAGAAAGACCTTATAATGGCCAGCCAGTCCCTTGCTGGCCACTATTCTGTAAGGACCATTTTTTCTGAAGATATTTTTGGTCGTCACAACTGGGAAGGTTGCTGTGGCATCTAATGTACAGAGCCAGAGATGCTGCCAAGTACCCTGCAGTTCACAGCACATCCTCTAATAGCCAAGAATTCACCAAGCTCAGGATGTCAATGGAATGGCCAACCCGCTCCCTGCTCCACTAGCTAATTTACAACCAGAGGTTTCTTCTTCTTTTTCAACTCAGCTTACCACCACCTGAAAAGTCAAATACAGTCTTCATGACCAAATACTTTCACTGTTAACTATAAGGCAACACTTAGCATTCCACTCAGGAAAGAGGCTTCAAGTGACAGTAAGAAAATAACATGCTCTTACACTCAAAATGCACCTCCACTAGGTGCCCAAAAGAAAACTTTCCTTGATATACACTGCCATGTGTGCACTCCCTCAGCCACATTGATCTTCTCACTGGAAGTGTGTTTGCTCGAAGCAGTAATCTTAGAGCCACGGCTCTGGCGGCTCTTTAGAAGCGTTTGCCGCCACTGATCACAGCGTGAGCAGGATAGATCATGCCAAGCCTGCACTGCTGATGTCTCCTTCAAAGATCTCATTTCAATGAACATGGAGCCCTCCACAGCTGCCCCTGCTTGGAAAGGACTTGGGGCTTCAGCTTTCTCTGGACGGGCTGACCATTTCAAGTTGCATTCTCATTCACCACAGACAACCACAGCTCTAAATTACTCAGTTCAGCGAGGAGGGAGGGAGGCAGTGCCAGGGAAACTGGCGGTTTCTAAGAGTCAGCTTGGCTTTAGGGTCTGGACTGCAGACTGCCATACAAGCCAGATCCACCAGTTACCCTCTTCCAGGTCCTGAAGGCATCAATCCTGACATTCAGGGGACTCTATTTTTAAATCGATTCTCTACATGGCTGACAGCCCCACACATATGTGGCCAAAGGCTGCTCACTACCACTGTAGGCATACATTTTTTGCAACCTACTTTTAATAAAGGTTCAACCTCTCCTCTAGCCCACCACCCAGCAGAGGCAGTGGAGGAGAAAAGTTACTAGGATATGGGGGAAACGGACCTGTTCAGCAACAGTTCTTGGGGGCGAGCTGGATCTTCTTGGGCAGCAGCTCAGTCCCATAGCAAACACCAAATACGACTCAGCGGCTGCAGCCCAGTCCTCTAGACAGACAGACACCAGGCACGAACCAGCAGTTACAGTGCAGTCCTTTCAGCAGACAGACACCAGGCTGCTGTAGTTCAATCCTGAAGAAACCACCAGGCTTGCCAACCACCCTGAGGCGAGGGTGCAGAAGTGGTAAGCTGCCTCAGGAACCTCAGGAGCAGTTCTTGGGTAAGTTTCTCTCAATGACAGCATTACAAGTTGAGCTCAACAACACTAAGGTGAACCAATACATGAACATCTTTAGTGAAGAATAGTGAGGTGGAGCAAACCAATCAGGGTTCAGTGCCCGTGTCCCACTGTCTGTGGGGCCACATTTATACTGCTTCGTCAAGCGTTCTTTCATGTGTTTGCTATATTCAGATATCCTCTCATCTGTGTCTGTTTCAGGAAAAGTCTTCCAGTTTGCTTTAGCCTGTGTGCCCTGGCAAAGCATCATTTGGCATAACTAACTTTCCAAAGAACTAGAAGCTTAGACTTCACTCCACCACTGTTACAGGCCCACCTCTACTTGCTTCTGTGTGCCCCAGCTCCCCAGTCTATCCATACCACTCTGCCATACTGAGCAGTAGATTTCATATCATTTAGAAGGCACATCATATTGTTTATATTGTATTGTTTGGAAGGCAGGTCTTCCACACATCCCATAGGCTCTCTCTGTTTAGCCCTTCTTCCTACTTTCCTCATCCTGACTGTGGAATCTTCATCTAACTGTGTTCATCCTTCCCCAAACCTTAACCTTTCCCATCGAAGATTGTTGATCTACTGCTATAACCTTGATTGTCCACTTGCCTACCTCTACTCTGCTCTCAATAGACTACACTGTGTGCTGGCTGCACAGGTGTAAACTGGAGCCTACCCTATAAGCTCCAGTGGCCTTCATTGCTTCCCTCATTGGAGGGAGCCAAACCCCTTGGCACAGGGGCAAGGGCACGCTTTTCCATCCATGGTAGGTAACACGACGACTCCACAAAATGATGTGCACTTAAAATTTATGGGCTCTGCGGGACACAGCCCCCCCCCCCCCAAATCCACAGCACCGTTGCTGGGCTCCTATGCCTGGAAGTTTTCTGTCTGCTGCATTAATAGGGCTATGCTGCACTCACCTTGATGATCAGGACAGGAGAGGGGCCCAATAAACAGCAAACACCATCTTTTTACTGTTAGTTCAAAGGAACTCGGGTAATTCCAGGTCAGGCCTGTGTCTCTGCTGCAGTTAGTAGGTACAGAGAGAGGAATTTGGAAAGACAGGGGTCAGAGGAGGTCAGAGACACTCCTGTTCCCCTTCTGACAGCATTAGTACCTACCTAATAGAACAGACCCTAGAGGCAATATAGACAGCTAGCGCTCGCGCTCTCTCTCTCTCTCTCTCTCTCTCTCTCTCTCTCTCTCTCTCTCTCTCTCTTCTCATGATGTTGACAGGAAGTTATGCAGGAGCAAAAGAGCAAGAACCTGATAACGCCCTGTTAAAGGATGCTCAGAAAACGGTGACTCATGGCACTTTCCACAGTCTTTGATCTTCAAAGGTTAACTAATTAGTTCATGGATGGTTCCAGAGGAAGATGAGCATTACTGGGGAGGGAGCGGAGATAAGCCTCCTGCAAATCTCACTGTGGCAACCCAGCAAGCTCCCAGGTTCCCACTGCCTATGTTCCAATCAGAGTCATTTACTTTCTTTCCAGAGACAATGTCTCACAGAGGGGGGGCACTCCCCTTAGGAAGAATTGAGTTCAAACACTACCAGGAAGCCACCATTAAAGCATTAAGGGAAAGAAAGAAAAGGAGAAGGAAAGATGTATATCTGGGAAGCTCACAGAATAATTAACACTAGCTACCCCGCAAGGCATTAATAATAATTAAAACTTATAATGTCAATTTCATGGCTCATTACTCAGATGAGGCATGCGGATCTTCCTCTGGGCTTAATGTCCTACCCCACGGAGACAAGGTTCTTACATATGCATAACAGCACTTTCCAGATTCTAGGGACTCAAATTCAGCAGTTTGCTTTGACAAATGGGATTCCATTATACCCTTAACTCTGCTGGGGGTCAGACACATCCCTGGGCCAAGGGGCCAACATGGCCTGAGACAAAGTTCATGAGCGCTTATAGATGGCTCACTCCTACACCCATCGAGCCCAGCAAGCCAGAGTGAAGCACACGAATCAAGAACCCCTCCACTTTTAGACCCCATGAGTTCAGTGTCTTTGACTTACTACTTGCTACTTAGGGTTTTAACCCGTTAGCAATGGCTTCGGGTCCCGTCATTACAGACAAATAGGTCCTTTTTTATCCTTAATCCCCAACAAGATAAAGGTCATAGCATCAAGACACTAACTGATTGAAAAACTATGTGAAAGTTATCAGATTCAAAATCACCAAGCCCTGGATAAAAATAAGTGTATGAATAAATGAAGCAACCCAAAAGGTTCTTAAGGAGATCTTACACATTCACACCTGTTGACCAAAACAAAAGACTGTCATAACCAAACCACAAATACTGCAACCTCATACACACACAGATAAACACACACACACACACACACACACACACACACACACACACACACACAAGACATCAACAAATCTGAGATCTGGTTCTTTGAGAGGATACACAAGACCAACAGACCCTTTCCCTCTTAATGAGAAGAGAAACAGAGGACCCAAATTAACAAAATCAGAAACAAACAGGGGAGCATTGCAACAGACATTAAGATGTCATAAGAGGATACTTTAAAAATCTGCAGTCCATTAGTTTGGGAAAACTAAAGTAAATGGATCCAAAATGAAACCAGGAAGATGTCAACACCCTAAGCAGACACACTACACGTGAGGAGCAGACACACAGCGCACAGGGAACAGACACACAGTGTACAGGGAGCAGACACACAGTGTACAGGGAACAGACACACAGTGTACAGGGAGCAGACACACAGTGTACAGGGAGCAGACACACACACACACACACATGCACCACACACACCACACACACCACACACACACACACACACACACACACACACACACAGCACAGGAGCATGAGAGAATGATAGGAACCTTTCCACCTAAAGAAAGTCAGGCCCCAGGGGCTGGGGATTTAGCTCAGTGGTAGAGCGCTTACCTAGGAAGCGCAAGGCCCTGGGTTCGGTCCCCAGCTCCGGAAAAAAAAAAGAACAAAAAAAAATTTGTTTAAAAAAAAAAAAAAAAGAAAGTCAGGCCCCAGATGGGTTCAGAATCCTGATTCCTACAGACTTTGAAAGCTCTACAACCAATCCTTCTTAATTATTCAAAAAGAAAATAAAAGAAACAGAGCACTACCAAACTCATTCTACAAAGCTACTATCAAACTAAAACAAAAAGTGGGAAAAGACACAAAAAAGAAAGGAAGGAAGGAAGGAAGAAAGGAAGAAAGAAAGAAAGGAAGGAAGGAAGGAAGGAAGAGAGCAAGCAAGCAAGCAAGCAGAATGAAAACTATGGGCCAATGTTCCCAATGAAGATACATTTTTTAAAATGCCTAATAAAATACTTGCAAACCAAATGCAAACATACATCAAGAATATCTACCATGACCAAGTTGGTTTCATCCCTGAAAAACAGGGATGCTTCAAAATATACAAGTAAGAAAGAATACTAAACCATATAAATGGACTTATAGACCAAAACAATCAAACAAACAAACAAACACAGAAAACAAATGAACAAACAAAAAACTCACATAATTATTTCAGCAGATATCAAAAAGGGCAGGACATACTTCACTATAATAAAACCATGTAACGGAACCTGAAAGAAACAGACCGGATAAACAGTTCTCTGCACCCAAATCCCGTGGGAGGGAGAGCTAAACCTTCAGAGAGGCAGACAAGCCTGGGAAACCAGAAGAGACTGCTCCCTGCACACACATCTCGGACGCCAGAGGAAAAAGCCAAAGACCATCTGGAACCCTGGTGCACTGAAGCTCCCGGAAGGGGCGGCACAGGTCTCCCTGGTTGCTGCCACTGCAGAGAGCCCCTGGGCAGCACCCCACGAGCGAACCTGAGCCTCGGGACCACAGGTAAGACCAAACTTTCTGCTGCAAGAAAGCTGCCTGGTGAGCTTGGGACACGGAAGCAGAATTTCTCTAGGAGGCACGGTCTGTGTTTACCGGAAGTCCCACACCCGCGGATCCCGGCCCGCAGCAGCTCTCTGCTCCCAGACCCGGTGAGAGAGAGACCCAACCGCCTGGTCAGGTGGGCACTCCTGAGGCTGCAGAGCGGAAGAGACCACCAACACTGCTCACCCCTGCCCACATCCCTGGCCCAAGAGGAAACTGTATAAGGCCTCTGGGCTCCCGTGGGGGAGGGCCCAGGAGCGGCAGGACTTCTGCGCCTGAGACACCGCCGCCGGAACCTGAAAGAAACAGACCGGATAAACAGTTCTCTGCACCCAAATCCCGTGGGAGGGAGAGCTAAACCTTCAGAGAGGCAGACAAGCCTGGGAAACCAGAAGAGACTGCTCCCTGCACACACATCTCGGACGCCAGAGGAAAAAGCCAAAGACCATCTGGAACCCTGGTGCACTGAAGCTCCCGGAAGGGGCGGCACAGGTCTTCTTGGTTGCTGCCGCTGCAGAGAGCCCCTGGGCAGCACCCCACGAGCGAACCTGAGCCTCGGGACCACAGGTAAGAACAATTTTTCTGCTGCAAGAAAGCTGCCTGGTGAACTCAAGACACAGGCCCACAAGAACAGCTGAAGACCTGTAGAGAGGAAAAACTACACGCCGGAAAGCAGAACACACTGTCCCCATAACTGACTGAAAGAGAGGAAAACAGGTCTACAGCACTCCTGACACACAGGCTTATAGGTCAGTCTAGCCACTGTCAGAAATAGCAGAACAAAGTAACACTAGAGATAATCTGATGGCGAGAGGCAAGCGCAGGAACCCAAGCAACAGAAACCAAGACTGCATGCCATCATCGGAGCCCAATTCTCCCGCCAAAACAAACATGGAATATCCAAACACACCAGAAAAGCAAGATCTAGTTTCAAAATCATATTTGATCATGATGCTGGAGGACTTCAAGAAAGACATGAACACACTTAGGGAAACACAGGAAATCATTAATAAACAAGTAGAGGCCTACAGAGAGGAATGGCAAAAATCTCTGAAAGAATTCCAGGAAAACACAATCAAACAGATGAAGGAATTAAAAATGGAAATAGAAGCAATCAAGAAAGAACACATGGAAACAACCCTGGATATAGAAAACCAAAAGAAGAGACAAGGAGCTGTAGATACAAGCTTCACCAACAGAATACAAGAGATGGAAGAGAGAATCTCAGGAGCGGAAGATTCCATAGAAATCATTGACTCAACTGTCAAAGATAATGTAAAGCGGAAAAAGCTACTGGTCCAAAACATACAGGAAATCCAGGACTCAATGAGAAGATCAAACCTAAGGATAATAGGTATAGAGGAGAGTGAAGACTCCCAGCTCAAAGGACCAGTAAATATCTTCAACAAAATCATAGAAGAAAACTTCCCTAACCTAAAAAAAGAGATACCCATAGGCATACAAGAAGCCTACAGAACTCCAAATAGATTGGACCAGAAAAGAAACACCTCCCGTCACATAATTGTCAAAACACCAAACGCACAAAATAAAGAAAGAATATTAAAAGCAGTAAGGGAAAAAGGTCAAGTAACATATAAAGGGAGACCTATCAGAATCACACCAGACTTCTCGCCAGAAACTATGAAGGCCAGAAGATCCTGGACTGATGTCATACAGACCCTAAGAGAACACAAATGCCAGCCCAGGTTACTGTATCCAGCAAAACTCTCAATTAACATTGATGGAGAAACCAAGATATTCCATGACAAAACCAAATTTACACAATATCTTTCTACAAATCCAGCACTACAAAGGATAATAAATGGTAAAGCCCAACATAAGGAGGCAAGCTATACCCTAGAAGAAGCAAGAAACTAATCGTCTTGGCAACAAAACAAAGAGAATGAAAGCACACAAACATAACCTCACATCCAAATATGAATATAAAGGGAAACAATAATCACTATTCCTTAATATCTCTCAATATCAATGGCCTCAACTCCCCAATAAAAAGACATAGATTAACAAACTGGATACGCAACGAGGACCCTGCATTCTGCTGCCTACAGGAAACACACCTCAGAGACAAAGACAGACACTACCTCAGAGTGAAAGGCTGGAAAACAACTTTCCAAGCAAATGGTCAGAAGAAGCAAGCTGGAGTAGCCATTCTAATATCAAATAAAATCAATTTCCAACTAAAAGTCATCAAAAAAGATAAGGAAGGACACTTCATATTCATCAAAGGAAAAATCCACCAAGATGAACTCTCAATCCTAAATATCTATGCCCCAAATACAAGGGCACCTACATATGTAAAAGAAACCTTACTAAAGCTCAAAACACACATTGCACCTCACACAATAATAGTGGGAGATTTCAACACCCCACTCTCATCAATGGACAGATCATGGAAACAGAAATTAAACAGTGATGTCGACAGACTAAGAGAAGTCATGAGCCAAATGGACTTAACGGATATTTATAGAACATTCTATCCTAAAGCAAAAGGATATACCTTCTTCTCAGCTCCTCATGGTACTTTCTCCAAAATTGACCATATAATTGGTCAAAAAACGGGCCTCAACAGGTACAGAAAGATAGAAATAATCCCATGCATGCTATCGGACCACCACGGCCTAAAACTGGTCTTCAATAACAATAAGGGAAGAATGCCCACATATACGTGGAAATTGAACAATGCTCTACTCAATGATAACCTGGTCAAGGAAGAAATAAAGAAAGAAATTAAAAACTTCTTAGAATTTAATGAAAATGAAGATACAACATACTCAAACTTATGGGACACAATGAAAGCTGTGCTAAGAGGAAAACTCATAGCGCTGAGTGCCTGCAGAAAGAAACAGGAAAGAGCATATGTCAGCAGCTTGACAGCACACCTAAAAGCTCTAGAACAAAAAGAAGCAAATACACCCAGGAGGAGTAGAAGGCAGGAAATAATCAAACTCAGAGCTGAAATCAACCAAGTAGAAACAAAAAGGACCATAGAAAGAATCAACAGGACCAAAAGTTGGTTCTTTGAGAAAATCAACAAGATAGATAAACCCTTAGCCAGACTAACGAGAGGACACAGAGAGTGCGTCCAAATTAACAAAATCAGAAATGAAAAGGGAGACATAACAACAGATTCAGAGGAAATTCAAAAAATCATCAGATCTTACTATAAAAACCTATATTCAACAAAATTTGAAAATCTTCAGGAAATGGACTATTTCCTAGACAGATACCAGGTATCAAAGTTAAATCAGGAACAGATAAACCAGTTAAACAACCCCATAACTCCTAAGGAAATAGAAGCAGTCATTAAAGGTCTCCCAACCAAAAAGAGCCCAGGTCCAGATGGGTTTAGTGCAGAATTCTATCAAACCTTCATAGAAGACCTCATACCAATATTATCCAAACTATTCCACAAAATTGAAACAGATGGAGCCCTACCGAATTCCTTCTACGAATCTACAATTACTCTTATACCTAAACCACACAAAGACACAACAAAGAAAGAGAACTTCAGACCAATTTCCCTTATGAATATCGACGCAAAAATACTCAATAAAATTCTGGCAAACCGAATTCAAGAGCACATCAAAACAATCATCCACCATGATCAAGTAGGCTTCATCCCAGGCATGCAGGGATGGTTTAATATACGGAAAACCATCAACGTGATCCATTATATAAACAAACTGAAAGAACAGAACCACATGATCATTTCATTAGATGCTGAGAAAGCATTTGACAAAATTCAACACCCCTTCATGATAAAAGTCCTGGAAAGAATAGGAATTCAAGGCCCATACCTAAACATAGTAAAAGCCATATACAGCAAACCAGTTGCTAACATTAAACTAAATGGAGAGAAACTTGAAGCAATCCCACTAAAATCAGGGACTAGACAAGGCTGCCCACTCTCTCCCTACTTATTCAATATAGTTCTTGAAGTTCTAGCCAGAGCAATCAGACAACAAAAGGAGATCAAAGGGATACAGATCGGAAAAGAAGAGGTCAAAATATCACTATTTGCAGATGATATGATAGTATATTTAAGTGATCCCAAAAGTTCCACCAGAGAACTACTAAAGCTGATAAACAACTTCAGCAAAGTGGCTGGGTATAAAATTAACTCAAATAAATCAGTTGCCTTCCTCTATACAAAAGAGAAACAAGCCGAGAAAGAAATTAGGGAAACGACACCCTTCATAATAGACCCAAATAATATAAAGTACCTCGGTGTGACTTTAACCAAGCAAGTAAAAGATCTGTACAATAAGAACTTCAAGTCACTGAAGAAAGAAATTGAAGAAGACCTCAGAAGATGGAAAGATCTCCCATGCTCATGGATTGGCAGGATGAATATAGTAAAAATGGCCATTTTACCAAAAGCAATCTACAGATTCAATGCAATCCCCATCAAAATACCAATCCAATTCTTCAAAGAGTTAGACAGAACAATTTGCAAATTCATCTGGAATAACAAAAAACCCAGGATAGCTAAAGCTATCCTCAACAATAAAAGGACTTCAGGGGGAATCACTATCCCTGAACTCAAGCAGTATTACAGAGCAATAGTGATAAAAACTGCATGGTATTGGTACAGAGACAGACAGATAGACCAATGGAATAGAATTGAAGACCCAGAAATGAACCCACACACCTATGGTCACTTGATTTTTGACAAAGGAGCCAAAACCATCCAATGGAAAAAAGATAGCATTTTCAGCAAATGGTGCTGGTTCAACTGGAGGGCAACATGTAGAAGAATGCAGATCGATCCATGCTTATCACCCTGTACAAAGCTTAAGTCGAAGTGGATCAAGGACCTCCACATCAAACCAGACACACTCAAACTAATAGAAGAAAAACTAGGGAAGCATCTGGAACACATGGGCACTGGAAAAAATTTCCTGAACAAAACACCAATGGCTTATGCTCTAAGATCAAGAATTGACAAATGGCATCTCATAAAACTGCAAAGCTTCTGTAAGGCAAAGGACACGGTGGTTAGGACAAAACGGCAACCAACAGATTGGGAAAAGATCTTTACCAACCCTACAACAGATAGAGGCCTTATATCCAAAATATACAAAGAACTCAAGAAGTTAGACCGCAGGGAAACAAATAACCCTATTAAAAAATGGGGTTCAGAGCTAAACAAAGAATTCACAGCTGAGGAATGCCGAATGGCTGAGAAACACCTAAAGAAATGTTCAACATCTTTAGTCATAAGGGAAATGCAAATCAAAACAACCCTGAGATTTCACCTCACACCAGTGCGATTGGCTAAGATCAAAAACTCAGGTGACAGCAGATGCTGGCGAGGTTGTGGAGAAAGAGGAACACTCCTCCATTGTTGGTGGGATTGCAGACTGGTAAAACCATTCTGGAAATCAGTCTGGAGGTTCCTCAGAAAATTGGACATTGAACTGCCTGAGGATCCAGCTATACCTCTCTTGGGCATATACCCAAAAGATGCCTCAACATATAAAAGAGACACGTGCTCCACTATGTTCATCGCAGCCTTATTTATAATAGCCAGAAAATGGAAAGAACCCAGATGCCCTTCAACAGAGGAATGGATACAGAAAATGTGGTACATCTACACAATGGAATACTACTCAGCTATCAAAAACAACGAGTTTATGAAATTCGTAGGCAAATGGTTGGAACTGGAAAATATCATCCTGAGTGAACTAACCCAATCACAGAAAGACATACATGGTATGCACTCATTGATAAGTGGCTATTAGCCCAAATGCTTGAATTACCCTAGATCCCTAGAACAAACGAAACTCAAGACGGATGATCAAAATGTGAATGCTTCACTCCTTCTTTAAATGAGGAAAAAGAATACCCTTGGCAGGGAAGGGAGAGGCAAAGATTAAAACAGAGACTGAAGGAACACCCATTCAGAGCCTGTCCCACATTTGGCCCATACATATACAGCCACCCAATTGGACTAGATGGATGAAGCAAAGAAGTGCAGACCGACAGGAACCGGATGTAGATCGCTCCTGAGAGACACAGCCAGAATACAGCAAATACAGAGGCGAATGCCAGCAGCAAACCACTGAACTGAGAATAGGTCCCCTATTGAAGGAATCAGAGAAAGAACTGGAAGAGCTTGAAGGGGCTCGAGACCCCAAAAGTACAACAATGCCAAGCAACCAGAGCTTCCAGGGACTAAGCCACTACCTAAAGACTATACATGGACTGACCCTGGACTCTGACCCCATAGGTAGCAATGAATATCCTAGTAAGAGCACCAGTGGAAGGGGAAGCCCTGGGTCCTGCTAAGACTGAACCCCCAGTGAACTAGTCTATGGGGGGAGGGCGGCAATGGTGGGAGGGTTGGGAGGGGAACACCCATAAGGAAGGGGAGGGGGGAGGGGGATGTTTGCCCGGAAACCGGGAAAGGGAATAACACTCGAAATGTATATAAGAAATACTCAAGTTAATAAAAAAAAATAAAATAAAATAAAATAAAACCATGTAAGAGAGACTCGCAGTCAACATCATCCAATGAAAGGGGGATGAGACACGACCGTTCACTACCCCTAGTCCTTTTCAATGTTGTGCTTGAACTAGCTGGAGTAGTAAGAGAGAGAAATTTAAAAGATGCAAATAAGAAAAGAAATCAAACTGACCCAATTCCAGATGATATTATAAATAAAAGATCCCAAAACTCTATGAGAAATTTCTAGAAATAATGAACAATTTCAGCAAACTGGCAGTACATAGGATAAATCAAAAGCTTTTCTATACACCAATAACAAACATAAAGAGGAAAGAGACCATGGATACCCTTCAATTCACACGAGTCTCAAAGAAAATAAAATAGACAGTAATAAAACTCAGGAGGTGAAAGACTTCTAACAATAAAAATGCTAAATCTCTACAGAGGAGATGAAGTCCCCAGAAAGTGGAAAGACGTCCCATGTTCACGGATAAGCACAATTAATAACGTGAAGGTGGCCAATCTCCCAAAGCCATTTACATATTCAATGTTATCACAAGAAAAATCTCCACTTCATTATTCAGAAAACCAAACCAAACCAAATACAATCCTAAAACCCACCTGGAACCACCAAAGACCCTGACGCTCATAAAGCCCTGAGAATGCAAGGTTAGAGGGCTCACCATGCCAGTCCTCAGGACAGATTACAGAGAAGAGTAATACAGAACACCATGGAAACGGATGTGGAGCCCAATGGCTGAAGAGCCAAGAAGGAGAACATATAACTTCAGCCATGCAATGCTTGACAAACCCCATGAGGACAACAATGCCAATCAACCAGAGGTCCCAGGGACTAAACCACCACCCACCCAAAGAGTACACATGGACAGACTCATGGCTCCAGCTGCATATGTAACACAGGATGGCTTTGTTAGGCACCAATGGGAGGAGAAACCCTTGGTCCTTCCAAGGCTGGATCCCCCTAGTGTAAGGAAATGTTGGGGGTGGGGGAAGAGGGATGGATGGGAAGGGGAACACCCTCATAGAAGAAGGGGAGGGGGAAGGGATAGGGGACCTATGAATGGGAATCTGGGAAAGGGAATAACATTTGAAATGTAAATAAAAAAATATCCAATAAAAATATTTACGGGGTTGGGGATTTAGCTCAGTGGTAGAGTGCTTGCCTAGCAACCGCAAGGCCCTGGGTTCGGTCCCCAGCTCCGAAAAAAAAAAAAAAAAGAAAAAAGAAAAAAATATTTAAAAAATAATGTTCACCAAGAAGGCCAAAGGCATATACTGGAGAAAAGATAGCATCTTCAACAAATGGTGTTAGGTAAACATTTTCGACATTCAGAAGAATGAAATTCGACCCATATCTATCACCTTGCACGAAATGGCTCAAAGACTTAAATGTGAAACCCGGAACACTGAAACTGCAGGAGCTTACGCAGTGTGCAAAAAGACTTTCTGAACAGAACCCCGTTTGTCCAGGAATTGAAGCAACAGTTGATAGATGTCATAAACCATAAGTGCTTCTGCACAGCTAAGAGACAGCGAACCAGCTGAAGAGGAAGCTCGCAGAATGGGAGAGAATCTTCGCCATGTATACATTAGACGGGGGATCAAATCCCCAGAATATGTAAAGAACTCAAAAAACAAAGAGTAAAAAATCAAATGATCCACTCAAAGGGGGCGGGATCCGGGGAAGAATTTGGTATCTGAAGGGAAAGTTCTCAAAAGAAAAAAGAGAAATATCGCTAAGAAATAATTCTAAAAATGTTCATCTTCCTCAGTAGTCCCTAATGCTGCAACCCTTTAATAGAATTCCACATACAATTATTCTTGTTGCTTCTTCATAACTGTAATTTTACTACTGTTATAAATCATAATGTAAGGGTCTGCGTTTTCTGATGGTTTTAGGTGAGCCCTGTGAAAGGGTCATCTGAAGCCCCCACACACAAGAGCTTGTGACCCACAGGATAGGAACCACTAATTTTCCCTATCAATTAGAGAGACACAAATCAAAAGAACTTTGAGTCAGTCAGAATGGCAAAGAACAGAAAAATGACAACAAATGCTGGATGGGCTTTGGGGAAAAGAGACCCTCCCTCCCCACTGTTATCGGCATGGTCTGTCGGCTCTGTAAGCCAGTATGGAGAATTATCAAAAAGCTAAACATGAACTTACCATATGATCCAGCTATACCAGTCCTCAGCATATATCTAGAAGCCCCCACATCCTACTGCATGGATTCTTGCTTGCCCATATTCATTCTGCTCTATTCACAACAGCTATGGAAGCAACCTAACGGTCGTGTGTGTGTGTGTGTGTGTGTGTGTGTGTGTGTGTGTGTGTGTGTGTGTGTGTAAAAACCATTAAAGAAAAACAGCATCAATCTGAGGACAACAAGGAGGTTGCGTGGAAGGGGTTGGTTAGAGGAAAGGGAAAATAATGTAATTATAATCTCAAAAAACATTATTTAAAGAAATCAAAGATAGCCTTCTTTTTGCCTATTTAACTATGATACAGTATAAAGAGCAACAATTTAGAAATAGCCAAACTGGGCTGGAGAGATGATCCAGTAATTCAAGGTTCTGGCTACTCTTCCAGAGGACTGAGGTTGGATTCCTGGCAACTACATTGTAACTCACACCTGTCTGGAACTCCAATCCTATTTTGCATGGTCCTCATTTGCTTTTGAAAACCTTTTATGGCCTCATGCAATGCAAGTCTCAGTAACTGATGCATATTCTGTACCAGGTGTGGTGGATTTAAAATGCTTGGCCCATAGAAGTGGCATTATTAGGAGATATGGCCTTATTGGAATAGGTGTGGCCTTGTCAGGGGAAGTGTGCCACCGGGTAGGTGGGCTTTGAGGGTCTCCTAATGCTCAAGCTCTGCCCAGTGCAGAAGAGTCTCCTCCTGACTCTCTGCAGATCAAGATGTAGAACTCTTGGTTCCTCCAGCACCAAGTCTGCCTGCACAATGCCATGCTTCCCACCATGATAATCACGGACTGAATCTCTGAAACTGTAAGCCAGCCCCAGTTAAATATTTACCTGTAGAAGAGTTGCCCTGGCCATGGTGTCTTTTCACAGATATGCCCTAACTAAGACACAAGGTTTTATAGGAAATCTCATAAGAAATTCTACCTTGTATGAGCTGAATATAAATAGTACATATGGCAAGAGGTGAGCCATCTTTTCCCACAAGAAGATACGTCTAAAACAACAGAGCGCTGGAAGCCAGAGAACACAGTAGAACCCAGAACCTGACAAAAGAGAAAGTCAGTTTAGCTTACTTGAGTATCCTACTCTGGAGCCTTCTATGTGTAATTTAGCTTGTATCCAGACAGAGTCAGGGACAGGGGTGCAGGTCTCCCCTCCCCCCTCTTCCTCCTACTCCCCATTTTAGTTTATAGCACATTTTCAAGCCAGTGGCCTTCTCTCTGCATCATGTAGAACATGACCACACCTGTGCATTTGAGTACTTCCCCAGGAGTGCTCTCTCCAACTTAAGAAGCCCAACCTGTTTTCACATTACCCTATGTCAAACAATACCCCACCCACTCGCTAGTTTCTAAGTGTCCCCTGTGATGAAGAAGATGCCACTCTATATTGAATTTCCATTTCTCTTCCTCTCATTCGGTATTACCCGTGGTGTTCTGGGAAATAGTTCAGTCTCATCTCATTGGTTCCTGTAAAGCCCATGGGTGGCCGTGCAGGTGAGGGAACTCAAGTGCACGCATTCATTCACAGCTTTCCCTCCTTGAAAGTCACACAGTTGCCAAAGCCAGAACAACTTCAGACAGTGCACCACTGCTGTGATACTAGCTCTTCCAAGGTCAGCTCGGTGGCTACTTGATGCTTCTCAGAGCCTTCTGGGTTGCACACTTGCATACTTTGGTCACACACAGATGCAAGAAGTCCCAGTGTCACAAACAACCTTCTTCATTCCAGTTTGCAAAGACAAAAGAGTTCCCTCCCAAAGTTTTGTGGAAGTTCTTATGATGGTCTATCCTGGTGGTGCTATGCTTCGAAGGGGCTGAGGAGGGCATGGGAACCAGATTTTCCAGTACACGATGTGAACCGGAGTTTTAGATTCCTTCACCCAGTTTCTCTGTCCCTGTCCCCTTGGGACATACAGTGCATTAAATGGGGTAACAGAGCTGTTGCCAGATGGGTCTGATGAGAAGGAGCCCCATCTACATCCTGGCCCATCTGCCAGAAAGTCAAGAGGTCTCACAGGAGCCATAAGTAAGGCTGACAGGAATACAAAGGTGGCCTGGGCGGATGGAGATCCAGACAGCACACAATGACATCTTGTTCTGCCACTGAAATTGAAATATGTCTTCTCAGGTCACTGCCAAGTTGAAGGTGAAAATCTGTCCTCTGTGCTTTAGGGTTGACCCTGATTGCACTCCAGGTGACTAAAGGATACAGAAGTAACAAGCTAGGCTTTGGCTACTGATTTTCCTGGGCCCCAAGAGTTCTGTAGTGGGGAGGAAGCAGCTCCCACAACAGAGTTTCCCTGCCCTGTCCTCACCTCCCACACCTTCCTCACCCTACCGTCTTCACCTCCCACACCATCCTCACCCCTTACCCCCAACCATCCTCACCTCCACACCTCCCACACCATCCTCACCCCTTACCCCCAACCATCCTCACCTCCACACCTCCCACACCATCCTCACCTCCTACACTATTGCTCTCTCCCCATTACAATGAAGACAGGCTTATGGCTGGAGCACAGACAAGACCAAAAGTGAACAAGAGTAGGTTGTAACTTTAATTTTTCAAAACCTATTTTTAATGATGGTTCTTAAATGCTTTAACCTCCCTTTGAGCCCATGACTCACCAGTGTTAGTGGAAAAGAAAGGATACAGGGGAAATAGACCTGTTCAGAAAGGTTCTTTGGTGCAGCTCCTGTCTGTGTTGTCTGGAAATAGGCAATTCAGTTTACAGGTTAGCAGTAGCAGCTCGATCCACTCGCAAACACTCATGGACACACCAGCTGTCCAGTTCGGTAGAGTTGGGTTAGCAAGAGTGGTAACATAACCTAGCAGAGACAGCCAGGCCTCAGGCTTGGCTCCAGTCAACAAGAGGAACCCGGAGGAATGCCAGGAGAGGTTCTCAGCTGTGCCTCTCTCAGGGACGTGAAGATCAGAGAAGATGAGAGACCAACAAGCATTGCACAGCAGGATGCACCAGCAAGCCTAGCTCACCTCCCACGATTGCCCATCAAGTCCTCTTCATACCCTCCAGACATCGGTGTCCTCCACGGGTCCTGCCTCAGCTGACATCACTCTGCAGCACACCACCATTAAGTCTTTTGGTGCATTTCTCTCTATGGAGTCCTGACAAATGCAGTTCAACTACACAATGTAAGGTGGACCAATACGAGTCCCATTAGCAAAGAATCCTTCATGTGCTCTTTCACGTGCTTGCTCTAGCAGAACATCCTTTCTCCTGTGTCTGCTTTCAGTGAAACGTGCCTTCATGAGTCTGCCTTAGTCTTTCACCTGTGTCCACTTAGCTAAATGTTCCTTCATGTATTTGCCTACCGACTTTCCAAGAACCCTGAAGTTTCCACTTCAGTAGGTGTTCCACATGGCATGGCCAGCACATCGTCTGCTCTGTCATTCAGGCTCCCTGCATCCCTGAACTCACCTCCTGCTTATTATTCTGAGCTGAGGGAGCGCAGCCTTTGGGCCATGAAGTGGTCCAGAGCTGTTCAGAGGTGAGGTCTACTCCATTTCTCTGTACTTCCTTTATGAACCTACCAGGAGTAAAAAAAGCCCCACCACACGAAGTTCACGAAGAAAATAGAAATCAATTCTGATTGAACAGGAAAGAGTAAGATAATCAGAAGCCTAGAAAAGTGTTAACCCTGGGGCCGGAGGGTCTGAATTTGGGTCACTAGTAGAATTTGCTTCAAGTCCATGATGGCATAGTCAAGCTCCTGAAAACCTATGTTTCACTGCACACTCAGATGGCACTCTTGTGTGTACACATGTATGCACACACACATACAGCACACGTACATCCATGCATACTATAAAAGCACCATGAACCACACATTGTTCTGAGAGTTATAGAGAAGTCATGTTAGGTGAAAATGTCTAAGGACCTGGGACCTAATTGAGCTGGCTCCTTTGTGAAGCAGATTTATAGAACACAACTCCAGACATTTGTTCAAATCCTCTGCATAGAGTAACAACATCAGTGGCCACACAGGTGACAAGTCCCAGCATACCTCATGTCCAGATATCCTAGTTGGTTTCTACTGCTGTGCGAAAGCCATGTCGAATGGAAAACTTGAGGAGGAAAGGGTTTATTTAGCTTATACCTCCCAATCACAGTTCATCCTGAAGGGAGGGCAGGGCAGGAACTCAAGGTTGGAACCTAGAGGCAGAAGCTGAAGCAGAGGCCACGGAGGGGTGCTGCTTACTGGCTTTGGCTTGCTCCTCAGACTTGCTCAGTCTGCTTTCTTATACAACCCAGGACCACCTGCCCAGGGGCAACATGGCCACAGTAGTCTGAGACCTCCCATATGAATCGCTCATTTACAAAAAGGCTCCACAGACTTGTGTACAGGTCTATCCAATGGTGGAATTTTCTTAGTTGAGTCTCCTCCTTGCAGATGACCCTAGCTTGTGCCACTCTGACAAAAAACTAGCCAGCACATCAGCCTTTCACAGCGTAGTCTGTGAGGGGTGGAGCAGGTCAGGCCTCCAGGGACACACAGTGTATACAAACTGTCAGGACCACACTTGCGGTAACATAGCAGCAGTGTGGAAGGCTGGCAGCCTTGTCCTGGACCTTTTCAGAAAGGGCTTTTAGTTTTCAGAGACTTATTTTTTCCAAACACTGGAAATAATCATCTGTCCTTTCATATTCCCTACGAATGTCAAGAGAATAAAACTGATGCTGCTCAATGAGGTTTTGTCTTTTGATGAAGCAGTTGCTGTAAAAATGTTTGTCAAGGTGAAACAGATACTCCAGGAAGCTGGATCCAGGAATGGAGAGGGCAGGCATTTCAAGGTGTAGAAATCAATCCACAATGACCCCGAACTATTCACTGAAATAATGCAGATGACTCAAGTAGGGACAATATCCCAGGGTCTACACACATCAGCTCTATAAATGAGTGGAACCAGAGCAAAACCAGGAGGAGTCTAATGTGCCCTCTTGGGTGCAAATCCCTCTCATGCCTGTTTGAGTCTTGAGGGCACTTGCAGGACTCACGTGGATTTTACCACCTTGATTCTGAAAAGCAGCTATCATCGACAGACCCCTGTACCTGTGCCACTTTCTTCTTACAACTTCTTGGCCTGTGGGACCCTGACAGCAACTCCCTGAGGTTGCTTTCGTATTACTTGCCAGCTGTTTACAGACAGGAAACAGGTACAGTGAACTTCTCACAGAAGCAATACTAGCAGCAAGCTATCTGACAGAGATGCTAGTGAGCTGCATGCCACATAGGCAACCTCCTCAAAATAACATGGCTATGATGTGCAGCATGCGTGTGAGCATTCCAGGTAGCCTGAATTGCTCAGACGTTCTGGGAAGTAGTGACTGCCTTTTTATAAGAAAGAAGACCCTTGGAGAAACAAAGATGTTCTCAGCACTCCTAAGTGGGAACAGGATTCCAAATCTTACCCACTGTCCCTGCCTCCTGCCAACCCCGGAGGGCGAGAGGAGCCTCACAGAGCAGTTTAAGTTTGGCAGGAAAAGGACAACAGCATCTTGTGTGCATTACACCAGAAGGATGCAGATTCTTGGTAACATTTGTCCAGTTTGGAGAGGCATTCTTGGAAGATGGCAACCGAATACTGATTAGTCCTTGAGGCATCCCTAGGTGGGTCTTGACAAAGGACCGAGCGAGGCCACAGTAACTGAGGAGCTGCAAAGAGGTCCACAGTCTGGCAGCTCTGCATTCTTGGGGTCCCTTCCAGAAAACTGGGGCTTATTACCTACAATTCATAGACTTCTGCCTCGGCAGAGCCACAGCCTCAATCCAGGTCCAGTCCAGCTGGTCCCTTCCCTCAACACACTCGGCCAGCCCCTGGGGCCACTGCATTCACCACAGCAGCCTTCATGACGGATATGGGTTTTTAGAGCCCTACACCAACAGTAAGGAACAGCAGAAAATTACACACCCATTAGGTCTGTCTATCCTCAGGGGGTGGGGCAGATGAGGTATAGGTAACTCCTTCTAGAACCTTCTTATAACTTATGCTAACAACTACTTCATCTTTCAACATTCACGTCATTGTCTAGATGCTACAGAAACTCATGAAGATAGTACTGGAAGATAGGGGTGATGGTGTGTTCTTACAATCCCAGCACTTTTGAGGATGAGGCAGGGGGATCATAAAGTTGAGGCCAGCCTGGACTATACCCTTCAAGGTCCTGTTTCACAAACAGGGGTGGCAAAGGTTTTTGTGAATACCTATGTAAACGCTTATTCTTTAAGAATCTGGCTGCAAGGGCTAAGACATGTTCCTGGAGGAGGTTTGCAGGGGACCACAGGGGACTGTGCCTAAGTGCTTGGTTCTGCCCTAGACTGAGACTCAGATCTGGCTTTTACTGTATCCCAGAAGCTCTGAGACTCACTGGCCCATCTGCATAATGGATGCCGTTAGCATCCTTCTCCTGAGGATTTTAAATCTCTCCTGAGATTGAGTTCACACACATACACGCCAGTGATTGATACTAATGCCTGCAGAGTAAATACGAGGGAATGGTTTCCAGTTACTGTGTTAAATTACTTCCCCCAGAGAGAGTGAGAAGAATGACAGAGATGTGCTGTCTAGCCTCAGGTTCTGTGAGGTGACCTGTGTCATAAGTGAGTAGCAGAGGGGCAATGCTGGACCAGGGGAAAGCCATGGTTCAGGGAAGACAGAGATGGGCAGTGAGACTTCTTCAGGCCACTCAAGAGAGTGTGTGACTTAGAACTTTTTAATTGTTTACTAAAGCTGACAGAAACAAAACTGATGTCATAGGAAGTGAAACTGTAGGTAAAGGGGTGGCTGCTGTAGGAGGATTACATGAAGAACTCAAGCCACAGGACCTAATACCCAGTGCCTTAGGTTTGTGTCTTAGTTAGGGTTTTACTGCTGTGAACAGACACCATGACCAAAGTAAGTCTTATAAAGGACAAAATTGAATTGGAGCTGGCTTACTGGTTTAGAGGTTCAGTTCATTATCTTCAAGGCGGGAATATGGCAGCATCCAGGCAGGCATGGTGCAGGAGGAGCTGAGAGTTCTACACCTTCATCTGAAGACTGCTGGTTTAAGACTGGCTCCCAGATAGCTAGGATGAGAGTCTTAAAGCCCACACCCACAGTGGCATGGCACACCTACTCCAACAAGGGCACATCTAGTAGTGCCACTCCTTGGGCCAAGCATATACAAGCCATAACAGTCTGCTACATGCATATGCTGGCTTTGTACACATCACACTGATTCTGTGGTTTGCTGCCAATAGAGGGTAATGATCTGGGTCTCCTGGACTCAGACAGTCATTGGCCATGAACTAAGACAGACTTATTCTCCTTCCAGACATTGACTTGTACGGTTGGAGTAAGAAGTCCTTGGATTTTAATGTTCGTATTGATTTTTAGAAGCTAGTGTGCGTGCGTGTGCGTGCGTGTGCGTGCGTGCGTGTGTGTGTGTGTGTGTGTGTGTGTGTGTGTGTGTGTGTATGCCACTGTTCACCCTTAGAGGTCAAAGGACAACTTCAGGTGTCAGTCCTTACCTTCTAGCTTGTTTCTTTGTTTTGCCCCTTCATGTGCCAGGCTAGCTGGCCTGAGAACTCTGACAGAATCTCCAGTTTCTACCTCCTCATCATAAGAGCCCGGGGATAACAGATACGTGCCACCATGCATGGCTTTTCAGAGGGTTCTGCAGTTTCCATCTAAGGCCTCATACTTTACATACTGAGCTCTCCTCTCAGTGCTGACTTCGGAATCCTTGAAACTCAAGGTGTTGGTGTACAAAATGCTTTGCCAACTCCGTAATGGTTTGCTGTGGCTACTTTGTGGACTCAAGGTGAACTTCCCAGAAAACTTAATATAGATCTTATCACTACAGGAAAAGTATTCAGAGTCAACACAGTGTAGGGGAACTGGGGATGGCGCACATGATGGTTGGCTCACCAGCAGCTCACAGACTCTAGATAGGGCCCACAGTGAGCCCTTGGCCTGTGGCAGCTCGGACATGCCTGCTCATTTCTTTGTGGTGGCAACTTTGCTTCAGATTATATCAGGTGTGCAATTACTCATCCCAGCTTGGTTCTGCTTTGCCTATGTGGAATTCCTTATCCACAATTTAATTTGGTTTTGTAAGCTGATTTTAAAGGGAAAATTGAGAAGTCAAGTGTCCCTCTATCCAGTCCAGAGAACAAGAATTCCTATCTAGTATGGGGCCAGTGCACAGGTTGGGAAGGACTTTCCTGTAGGCTAATATCTAGACTATTTTTGACCTTCCTAAAATACTAAACACAAATGGTTTCACAGTTTTTCCTGATTTGGAGAGAGAGGAGGTGGGGAGAGTAACTGTGTGTTAGAAGTGGTAATTTAATATGTCGCAACTTCAAAAATCTTTTTATGAAGTCAATTTTTACACTGAGACCAAAATTAAACAAAAATCCAACTAGAAGGAGCCAAAAGAAGAGGAGGAGGAAGAAAAGGAAGAAGGGGGAGGAAGAGGAGGAGGAGGAGGAGGAAGAGGAGGAGAAGAAAGAAGAAAGTTACAGGTCAATCTCATTGATGAATACAGAGAAAATAATTTTCAATAAAATACTTGCAAATGGAATTTAAGATCACCTACAAAAAAAATCATCTGCCATGATCAAGTCCTCTTTATAATAGAGATGCAGGGACGGTTCATCATATACTACCGATAGAAATCATGTGACCATCTCATGGGATGCTGAAAAAGCCTTTGTCAAAAAACCCACCATCATTCATAATGAAGACCCTGAAGACTAAAGGGATCCAGGGAATACATCTCAGCGTAGTCAAGACTGCATGCAACAAGTCCACAGGCAGAATCAAAGGGAGTGGAAGAAACATTCTCCTACATCCAGAACAAGATTCGTTCCATTCTAAATCAACATAGTTGTTAGAATCTTAGCTAGAGCAATAAGACAAAAGAAGGAGATGAAGGGGTTACAGTTAAAGAATCCTTATTTACAGATATGATTCTCTCTCTCTAAAAGACACTAAAGATTTGATCAGAAATCTCCTGAAGCTGATGAACATATTCAGCAAAGTAGAAGCGTACAAAATTAACACAGAGAAATTATATCCCTTCCTACACATCAACAACAAACATAATGGGAAAGAAATCAGGGAAGAAATCCTATTTACAACATGCCCCCCCACTCTTAAAACAAATCTGACTCAGAAACTGAGACATATACTGACACGCCATGACACTGAAATAAGAAACTGAAGAAGATACTAGGAAATAGAACGGTCTCCCATGCTTCTGGGCCATCAGTTTTATAGTATCGTGAAAGTGAGCATCTTAACTAGAAGTAATTTACATTCAACATAATCCACATCAAAAGTCCAATCCAATTCCTCAAAGAAATTGAAAATGATGATCTCAAACTTTTAATAGAACTACAAAGTCCCAGGAGAGCCAAAATAATCCTGAACAATAAAAACATTGCTGGGGGTATCCCCATCCTCCATTTCAGGTTATACTGCAGAGCATTAGTATAAAAAACCACCATAGTACTAGCATAAAAGAGATCAATGGAGCTCGGTCAAAGATCCACATATAAGCCCACACTCCTACAGTCACCTGATTTTGATAAAGAAGCCAAAAATAACCACTGGAGTACAGAAAGCATCTTCAATATAAGGTGCTGGTCAAAGTGGATTGTTACATGCAGAAGAACAAGACTAGATCCTTACAGCTCAATCTACACAAAACTCAACTTGAAATGGATTAAGGATCTCAGTAAAAGACCAGATACCTCAAAGCTGACAGAAGAAGTTGTAGGGAATATGCTTCAACTAATAGGCACAGGAATGGGCTTTCTGGATAGGACCCCATAATACAGGGATTAAGACTAATAGTTGACAAATACGAGCTCAGCGAACTATTTTATGCTATAGATTTATTACTACAGCAAAGGATACCACCATTCCAGTGAAGAGGGAGCCAAAAGAATGGATAAAATCTTTACTAGTGGCACAGATGAGAAATGGTTGTTACTTAGAATATAAAATACTTAAGAAACTAAACAAACCCTAGTTGAAAATTGGGGGATGGAACTTAATAGTGACTTCTGAAAAAAGAAACACAAACAGCTAAGAAATGCCTTTTTTAGAAGTTCAATAAACCTAGCTACCAGATAAATGAAAATTAAAACTATTTGGAGATTTTGTTTCACCTGAGTCAGAATTGCTAAGGTGGGAGGTGGGGAGACAAATCTGGCTTGGTTATGGGGGAAAGGGAAGACTTAGTCCCTTTCGGTGGAAGTGTAAACTGGTACAGCTATTATGGAAGTCGGTGTGGAGGTTCTTCAAAATGCAAGACATAAATCCACCATAGGATCCAGCTACACCACTCATGGACGTATTGCCAAAGGCCTCTACATTCTAATACTCACTCATACATGTTCACTGCTGTCAGGGTATGAAGATGGCCTAGATATGTATCAACTGATGACTGGAGAATGAAAATGTGTAATGAAAGTTCATATACACATAGGAATATGTCGTATATTATTCAGTTGTGAAAAAAGAGAAAATCATCAAATGTTCCAGTGGATGGATGGAATTGGTAACAACCATTTTGACTCATGCAGTGAGCAAACTAACCCTATTTGCAGAGTACATGATAGTATACATAAGTGATTTCAAACAGTCCATAGAAAAACTTCCAGAACAATCAACAATTTCAGCAATATTGTAGATACAGAATCAACACACAAAAGTCAATCACTTTTCTATACACCTCCAACAAACACAGAGCACGGGGTTGTGAACATGCTCCATTCACAGTGGCCTCAAAACCAAAACCAAAACCAACCTAGGACTAAACTTAGTCAAATTCTACAATGGAAATATCAAGCCTCTGAAGAACTAAGGTAAAGACAGTAGAAAATGTAAGACTGGTGAGAAGTAGAATTATTAGTGTGAAAATCACCACTCTACCCAAAGCCATTTACAAGTTCAATACAGTCCCAATCAAAAATCCTCATCTCTTTCAAGGAAACAGAAAGACCTCTATCCCCCGAAGACCCAGACAACTGAAACATCCTGAGTAAAAAGAGGAATGTGAGAGTTTACCATTCCAGACCTTGTTCTGGGTAACTGGCCCAGCCTGGCTCCAGCTAGCTAGAGGAAGGGATGAGCAAGACGCTGCTCTTCAGGGAAAACTGAAGACCAGTGGACACTTTCCCAGAACTGCAGAGGGAGCACGACCAAGAACCCAGGCCGGTTCCATTGGCTTCGAGAATAACAAGACACACACCTCATGCCTGTCGTGCAGCCAAAGGCCTGAACCAAAACAGACGTTTCCTTACCAACCAAGTCTCAGCAACCCATGGAACTTTCTTAAAATTGACCACATATCAGGACCCAAATTGAGTCACAGCAAATAAAGACAAATTGAAATCATATTCTGCATTTTGCCTGTCCACAGTGGAATAAAACGGTATCAACAACAATAGAGAAACACAAAGTACACAAACACCAGGAAATTTACAACACACTACTGAATAGTAATTGTGTCAAAGATGAAATCAAGAAGGAAAATTTAAATCTCTTAGAAGTGAATTAAAATAAAAACACAGCATACCAAAATCTAAGGGCCACAACAAAGACAGTCTTAAGATAGACATTTAGCAAAAATTTTCTATATCAAAAAATTTTGAAAGGCCTCAAATTAATAACTTAATGACACAGCTGATGGGCTTTGGAAAACTAAGAACAAACCCCCTCTAAACAGAATGTGGAAAAAATAAACAAAATTAGAGATTAGATTAATGAAATGGGAAAAAACAATATAAGAAATCAATAAAATGAAAAGTTGATTCTTTAAAAACACTAACAAGATTAATAAGCCTTTATGCAAATGAGCTAAGAGAGAGAAAGAGGCCAGATCCAAGTTCATAAAATTAGAGAAAAACATTGCAACAGAACTTAAGGAACTTCAAAGAGCTATATGGACAAACTTAAAATATAAAGGAATGAATGAATTTCCAGATATATGGCTTGTCAAAGCTAAATAAAGATGAAATAAGTAATTGAAACAGACTACTGATACCCAATAAGATGAGAGCTGTTATTAAAAATCTCCCACTTGAAAGACATGAAGGGTCACGTGGATTCAGCACAGAATTATATCAGACCTTCAGAGACAGCTAAGTCTCCTCAGATATTCTACAAAATAGAAAATAAACATGTCTAAATTATTTTTACAAAGCCAATATTGTAGTGATACCAAAATCAAAGAGAAAACAAGAAAATAAAATTATAATCCTATATATCTCTGATGAACATAGACAATGAAATATATAATTTCATTTCATTCCAATTTCATTCAAAACCAAATTTAAGAACATCTTAAAAAGATCATCTATCAAATCAGTTCAGCCTCCATGCAGACATGCAGAGATGATTTGAAATACATAAATCAATAAACATACTCCACCACATATGAAAACTCAACTTGAGTATAAAAACCACATGAACATCACAGAAAAGTTCTGTGACAAAATCCAACACCCATTCATGATAGAAGTCCTAGACCATGTCAGAATACATGGGATACATCCCAACATAATGTAGGCAGTATACAGCAAGTCTAAAACCAATAAAGTGTCTATATTTGTGTATTATTCTATACATAAAAAGATCTTAAGATGCCACCAGAAATCTTCCACAGCTGATATTCATAAGCAGGGGGAATTCAAATCATTTCCACTAAAATCAAGTAAAAGAGAAGAGTATCTAGTATCCTCCCTTATATAATATAGTGTTGGAAGTTTTAGAACATTAAGACTAGAGAAGAAGGTAAAGGGAATACAATTGTTGAAGGAAGACCTCCAAGTCTCTATATTTGTATATTATTTGATACATATAAAATTCTTAAGATACCACCAAAAATCTTCCACAGATGATATACACATTCATCAAAGTAGCAGGCTACAAAATTAACATAAAGCCAGTAGCCTTCTTATACAAAGCCAGGAAAGAATCCCATCACAAAAGCCTCAACATTTCTTGGAATAAATCTAAGACTCTAAGAAGTAAGAGTTCTGTAAAAATGAAAGCTTTACGACATTTAAAATGGAAATAAAGAAGTATGGAAAGACTTTTTATGCTTCTGGTTGGACAGACTAATGTTATGAAAACAGCCACCCTACCAAAGACAAGCTACATATTCAACAGAAGTCCTACCAAGATTCTAATAAACGTTACAGAGGTTGAAAAAATAACATTATAATTTCATAAAGAGACACGAAGGACTCAGAATGTCCAAAAGGATTGAGAACAATTAAGAACACAAACAACAAAACCTTTGGGGGGGTGGTATTGCTATGCCTGATTTCAAATTGTACTACAGAGATATAGAACAGTGCAAACAGCAAGCTAATGGCATAAAAGTAGACTTGTTGATCTGTGAAAAAGAGTTAAGGTACATCATATAAGCCCACAGTCCTTCAGCCACCTGATTTTTTTCTTTATTCATTTTTTTGGATTTTTTATTTATTTACATTTCAAATGTTATTCCCTTTCCCAGTTTCCCATCCATAAACCCCCTATCCCATTCCCCCTTTGCTGTTCTTCTATGAGGGTGTTCCCCCACCCACCCCTTCCCACCTTCCAACTCTGACATTCCCCTACACTGGGGTGGGGGGTGTCTAGCCTTGGCAGGACAAAAGGCTTCTCTCCCATTGCTGTCCAACAAGGTCATCCTCTGCTACATATGCAGCTGGAGCCATGGGCCTGTCCATGTATTCTCTTTGGATGGTGGTTTAGTCCCTGGGAGCTCTGGTTGGTTGGTATTGTTGCTCTTATGGAGTTGCAAACCCCTTCAGCTCCTTCAATCCTTTCTCTAACTCGTCCAACGGGGACCCTGTTCTCAGTTCAATGGTTGGCTGTGAGCATTCGCCTCTGTATTTGTCATTCTTTGACAGAGCCTTTCAGGAGACAGCTATATCAGGCTCCTGTCAGCATGCACTTCTTGGCATCAGCAATGTTGTCTGGGTTTGGTCAGCCACCTGACTCTTGACAAAGAAGCCAACAATAAACATTGGAGAAGACAGTGTCTTCAACAAATGGTGCTGGTCAAACTGGATGCAAAAGAAAGACTGCATCAATATTTCTCACCCTGTACAAAACTTGGTTGGACCAGGGGCCTCTACATATAGCATGGTAGCTCAGATCTAAACGAGAAGGAATTATGCTTCAACTCGCTGGCACAGGAAAAGGCTTTTTAAACTGGACCCTGGCAGTGCAAGCATTAAGACCAACAGTCAACAAATAGGATCCTGTGACACTAAAACGCTTCTGTATGTGGAAGAACAACATCACTGAATGAAGAGGCAGCCCACAGCATGGTAAAAATCTTTACCAGCAACACATCTGATAGATATCTTTTTTTTTCTTTTTTTTTCAGGGCTGGGGATTGAACCCAGGACCTTGCGCTTCCTAGGCAAGCGCTCTACCACTGAGCCAAATCCCCAACCCCTACCAGCAACACATCTGATGGAGGGTTAATATCTAGAAGATATAACAGAACAAAAAGAAAACAAACAACAGATTAAAAAAACAAACATCAAGAAAACAAACACCTTAACTATAAAATGGGTTATGGAACTAAATTGTTTGCAAAAGGCATAAGAAAATTTGACTGAGAAATACTTTCTTTTTAATTCAACATCCTTGGTTGGAGGGATGGTGCAGCCAGTGAAATCTAGGTTTATAACAAAAATATCAAAATATCAAAATATCAAAGGTTTAACACCCTTAGCCACCAGAGAAATGCAAATTCAAACTTCTTTGAGATTTGAATGGCTAAGGTTAAAAAATCAAACACATGGCCGCAGAGGTGGACACAGCTATGAGAAATAGAGAATACTAACTCACAGCCCATGGGAATATAACTAGAGTGATCACTCCAGAGCTTTCTCAGAAAGGTTCAGAGAACTACTGCATGGCCCAGTTACACCACTCTTGCAGTTTATTCTGAGGCAGAGATGTATGATCATCTACGGTCACTGCTTCTCTATTTAAAGTAACTAGGAAATGAAGATGTGTATCAATCAATGAATGGAGAATAAAAAATGTGGTATCTGTCCACAGTGGAATATTATTTAGCTGTTTACAAAAACAGCTATGAAATTCACAAGTGTGGGTTCCCAAGCCAGATAAGGGTTGGGAGAGTGCTGCCCATACCCTGACAGCACTCCCTACCCAAATCAGGTTTGGACTTACTCAACTTAATAGAAACAAAGGCCACCTCATGGTAGAGTCAGTTACTAGCCCCCTCCAGAGAACTAGCTTCTCAGAAATCATGCAGCTCCTCCCTTGTCCTTTATGCTCCCCTCTCCGCTGACTCAAGCTGTCCTCCAACACCATCTCCTCCTGGATAGTACACTCGCCACTGCCCAAGACTCTGCTCCCACATCCTCCACACCCTGAGATGGGTGCACAATGGCCAATGCAGGTGGTAAGGCCATATATAGGTAAACAGATGGAGTTGAAACCAATAATTCTAAGTAGGGTAATTCAAATCCAGTAAGGAAAATATCATGTTTTTTTTCTCTTGTGGGTATTAGCTTTGGATTTTGGATATGTTAGTTTGTTTCATATGGAATCCTCATGGCTTCTCACTGGTTTCCTTACTCCTATGAGGGTTTTTGGGGGTGGGTAGAATCCAGTGGTATAAAAGGTTAAAAGTGGAATAATGGAACAATATGGCTTTAATAAGGAGGAGGATGGGAGGGCAGGGTAGATGAGAGACTATATGTAGGCATAACTAACACCAAAGGCCTTTTGAAAAAGTCATATGGAAACCTATTGCAGAAACTTCCAAAAATATATCTGTATTTTTGTAAAAATGTTTTGAGTTAATATATATAACGGGGAAATACTGTCCCTAACAGACACTTGTACTAACAGATCAACCATACCAGCAGTAAGTTACCTCTCGTGAGATTCTTGATGCATAAAGGTCCACAGATCCCTAAACATCACAGGCTACCACTAATGTACTTGTTTACCTCCAGAATTTGATGGAAGACTGCTGAATTGCGGAATATATCCTTGAGTTATACATCAGGGAGAAAAAAGAGCTAGCATTCACGTGCAAGCCCCTCCCTACTGGTTTTCTATGCATTCTCTCTAAGGAGTAAAACTGTCACCAATCTTATTCAGCCATGAACCCTATGAGCTACAACGACTGCCCTGGTAAGACATGTAATAATAGCACCATATCATGGGAATAACCAATCATGCTCACAAGTTAAAACTCATATATGGCACTGATATAAGAGCCTGTGTCTAGACAGATCGTAGGCGCCGGTGGAGAACCTGCTACCGTTACTCTGTTCCTAATGTCTTATTGCTCTACCCAGACTGCTGCCTCTCTCAGTCTCCATCTGGGAAGTTCCTTTGCACATCCGTTGGCAATTAGCAAGAGCTCAGAGATTAAGAGACTATAAAGTACTCAGAAACTATATCACATGCCTCCCTTGGAGGCTCAGATCTCACTGTATAAGAGGGAGGCAGAAAGATTACAAGAGCCACAGGTCATAGGTGACTCCAGGGAAACCATTTTCCAGACACAGCAGGGCTGATGCACATGTGAACTCAGGGGAGTCGAGACAGCATGCTCAAAGCCTGCCCGATCTCAAGTCAGACAAAAGGGCAGCATAAAGAGAGGAAATGGCCTCAAGTCCCTCCTCTAGAGCCACTGGTAATTGACAGCTGTCAGGAAAGGAAGAATTCATTATCTTTAAAGGTGTGGCCTCTAATGGGCTGACTGTGCTACAGTGAAAACCACACATCCAAGAATATACAGGCAGCATAAACTGTACGTGTGTGTGTGTGTGTGTGTGTGTGTAAAGAGGACACAAAATTGGGTGTGCAGGGAAAGAAGGAAAAAACTTGGAAGAGTAAGGGGAGAGGTTTGTATGATCCACATACACTGTACAAAATTCTCAAAGAACTAATAGAAAGTGGGGAAATTCTAAACGTCATTTGTGGAGTCTCTTCATAGCAATAGGACCGTAACTAATAGGACCGTAGCACAAATGGGGTGCCGTTTAACGTCATAATGGCACCCCATTCCCTATAAAGCTATATTCTAAAGTAGTTGGTGATTATCGGTGTATGGAGGAATGTGGAAATGCTAACCCTTGCAGTTTGCTGGTGGGAACTGACACCATACAACTACTTGAAACAACAATCTGGCAGTCCCTCTTCCTAAGGTGAAGAAGACAGCTAGATATCCAAGCTATGCTGTCCCAGACAAACTCCTGTCCACAGAGTGTCTGTGTGTGAGTTTTCAAAACTGCACTGCTCGGAAATCCAGAAAACGAGAGCCTCTCAAACATTCAGCATCTGATGAATGGATAACAGAAAGTTTACATCTAATTACATAGCCATGCTGTGATGTGGGGATATGAGGGTGTTCCCCATACAGTCATATTATAGGAGTTTGGTTCCCAGCAATGTTGGCGTGTTATGGGACCTTTAATAGTTGTACCTTAGTTACGGTCCTATTGCTATGAAGAGACTCCACAACCAAGGAGACTCTTAAAAAGGAAAGTATTTAATCAGGGACTTGCTTAAAGTTTTAGAGGGTGAATTCATGACCATCATAATGGAAAGCAGGCAGGCAGGCATGGTGCTGAGCAGTAGCTGAGAGCTTTGCATCCTGATCTACTGGCAGTAGGCAGAGGGGGACAGGGAGGGAGAGGGAGGAAGGGCAAGGGAAGGAGGGAAGGAGGGAAAGAGAGGGGAGAGGGAGAGGGAGAGGGAGAGGGAGAGGGAGAGGGAGAGGGAGAGGGAGAGGGAGAGGGAGAGGGAGAGGGAGAGGGAGAGATTGGACTTGACATGAGCTGTCAAAAGGTGAAAGCCTACCCTCAGTGACTTACCTTCTTCAACAGGGCCACACTTCCTAATCTTTCCCAAATAGTTCCACAAACTAGGGACCAAGTATTCAAGTGCACAAGCCCATGGAGTCATTCTCAGTCAAAGCACCACAAGTGGGATGCAAGGGCACACCATTACACCACTGTTAACATCGGCCTAGAAGAAACCAATGAAGTTTTCACGGGACTGAGCCAACCCCACAGAACTTCAATCTGTCTCTTTACATCATATCTTCCTATGGAATGTTCTTCTGCCATGATGTGACCTAGCCAAGGAGGCCCTAGCCTGAGCCAGTGTCATGTTCTTTGAATTTTTCAGCCCTGAAAGCAATGTGCTAAGTTCTCTTTATGTTATAGTAACAGGCCAAGAAGCATCAGAATATGCTTGAGCCAAGACAACCCTTCAAATGTAGCCCTAGGCGAAAATAATCTCAGACACAAACGGCTACATGCTGCTTATGAAATGTATATCAAGCATCCAAAGAGCATCTGGGAGCCAGAGGAAAGCAGTGGCTTCTACTGAGTAAGGAGTTTGGGGAGAGGATAAAAATGTTCTGGAATTAGTAGCAGAGATCTCACAACTCCAGGCAAGATCTATTGAGAAAGATGGGGAGGAAAACCCTTAAAAGATAAAATGCAGCTCTTTGAAATGCTTCAGCATATAAAATATCAATAATAACTAATGCCAGTAAGACGTACTGACAAAATAGTAATACCTAGCCCTTGCTACACCTCACCAGAGTGAGGAGTGAGGAACCAGCCTTTTATCTCCTCCAAGGGCAGGCTTCAGGAGCTCTGAGCCCAGGGCCCCTGGAGCCAGCACAAAAGTATGTTTAACGTTTATAAAGTTTCCCAGAGGGATTAAATTTTATCCACAACTTTTCACCGTCTCTAACACTCAAGCTGGAGACTGTGCACATTACTGAGGAAGACTACAGTGGGGCGTCTGCTGGTCTGCAGTAGCAGTGATGTATGAATCTACACTCACACACCATGGAGGGAATATGGAGGCCAAAGCCAGAGTCACCCAGGTCTCTCCTGGGCCCAACACTCTCCCTCCAGCTTCATAGACACTTGGTGTCCTTACCAACCCCAGCTCAGGATCTGAGAAGCTGGAGACTCCAGGAAGTCCTGCTTCCTTCTACTACACCAGCTTCCTCCTGTTTCCTAGAGTGCCCGACAAGGAGCCCAAGCTCTGCTGGTCACAGCAGAAGCAGCACAGAGCTGCGAGGTGTCCATGCCCCCCACCCCCACCCCTGACACTCCACCACCTGGGGGTTTAAAGACATTGTGGGATCTAGTTAAACCCTTTCACACAGACTTCACAGCCCACCCCCTCCCCAGCATGGTGCTTGTGCCGGTTTGCTCTCATTAAATCCCATTCTAGCTGGGGAAAACCATCTCTTGGCCTCATCTTAACTCGACAAGATTTGTGCAGTGAGCTTTAATTGATAGCGTTACAGCTGTGCGCCACAGTCTAATGTGAGGAGATTGGCAGCCGTCTGATTTCTGGGTTGCAGAAGGGTTCTTACTTGAAGTCTCAGCTGCTAGAGACAAAGAGTGCGCTGATGGTCTGCCCCTTGCTGAATGAGGAATCACTTACATGGGGTGGTGGCTTTTGTACCCCATGAATGAGCCCTTTTTAAAAGGTTCTTTCTGCCAAGGCCCAGCTACTACAGATTAATTCATTCAGCAAATTCATTCTTGTAGTAGCTCTCAAAATCAGTGCACACCATTATACAGCAGAGGCCCCATTTGTGAAATTACTTATAGACCTATTTAGAAATCCAAGCTTCCACAGATTGACAGTTTAATTGGGCTGAGTGATGAGCAGCCCTAAGGGGAGGAGCACCCTCTCCTCAGCCCAGGTCCTGGACTCTGGCTTTCCCTTTCATAACCAAGGCTGCTCTGATACTTGGTGCGTTTATGATAGCAGATACAACACTTTAGGTAGGAGGGAAAAGAGTGCCTACCTGGGGATCCTAGCATGCTAAAAAGGCATGCCAACCACCTGTGAGTTGATCACACGCCTTTCCCTCTTCCCCACTTTCTCCTCTAGCCACTCCCAGGTATGCTTGTCCCAACCTCCACTCTAGAAATGATAGCATTGTCTCTTCAACTATTATGGTTACATATGTATGAGTGTGTATGTATGTATGTATGTGTATATATGTTATGTGTGTGTGTATGTATGTATGTATGTATGTGTAAGTATGTATGTATGTGTGTATGTATGTATGTCTGTGTGTGTATATATGTATGTATGTATGTATGTACACACACATATATCATTACAACCTTCTGAGTCTGCTTTTCTTGTCTATGTGGAAATGGTTTCAGAATTGCCATAGACCTTCGCTTTGAAAGCAAAATTATCCTCAGCTTAAAATGTAGTGTTTACTGAATTACCAGGGCTGATTTTTCTTAGCGCACAGATCTGCTGCAAAATAGCCCCACCCCTTTCACCCAGCCTTACATTCCGGCCAGCCCAAGTCTACAGCTCCGTGGCCATTCACGAGCATCTGCTCAGCTACTCTCATAGCAGCAAGTAACCAAGCCCTTCTTTGCACATCTTGTCCAGCAAATGGTTAGAGAGGTAGGCTCTCTAAAAATCTTCCCTTACAGTGTTCACAGGGGTGCCAGGGCTGACTCCTGCCTCATATTTGAACATACTGACCAGATCTACTCTGCAACAAGGGGGTTTTCTCTACATAAGACTTCTAAATTGGCTTTGCAAAATTGAATCCTTTATTGATTGTTCTCACTGCTGGTAATCCACCTACTCACCAAAGAGTGTTTGTTAACTTCTGTCTTAATAGAAACACCAACTACATTTGTCTTCTGTTGTTAAGTGGAAACAAAGCATAATCTAATTTTTAAAATACCATAAGTGGATAATCAAAATTCAACAACCATATGTCCCAACTCAACTAATTTCTACTTCAAATGCCTAATCCAGCGTTTGCCTTGGCAGTGAATGGGGCCATTCTGAGGTGAGGAGGCAACCCCCAGGCCACATTTGCTCTGCCAGCTCACTAGATTTAAATGGCAGGACAGGAAGGGGATGAGGCTTGATGAGAATTGTCTAATTAAATGTTAATCGAAGGATATAGGATCTGAATTCTGTTATAGTGCAGACCTCAAAGAATATGAAGGGCTCCTCGTGTTCAAGCTCCACCCAGTGAAGGAGAGACAGTCCCCTCCTCCTGTTTGCCTCAGGATCAAGATGTAGAACTCTTGACTCTTCCTGTACCATGTCTGTCTGCACACTGCCTTGCTAACTCTGCCCTGGAAACAAAGAGGCCACTCCCTTCCCATCACACACCTGTTGAGGAGGACTTTGACCTGCCAGGACATATAAGGTTATCTCATGATGTCCAGGAACAAACTCTTGTGGCTTGCTTAATCCACTTGACTCTACTCACAGCTGGCAGACCTGTGTTCAGTCTGCTCCCAGTTCACCTTCCCATCTCAAACCTCTACCTTTGAGTGAGCCAGTAACCACAGAGGCTGACGGGGCTACTCTTCAGACTCTATTTTTAAATCTGGAGAAACACTGATCATACGGATCATCAGTAGGCAGCTTTTGCACAGAGCATGAGCTGATGGATGGAGTGTTCACCCACAGTGTTAAAGAAACAAATGCTGCACCAGATCTAGCTCATGGAAGAATGATTGCATTCTTTATGTCTTTATATATAAGAATATATCTTTATATTCAACTTGATTTTAGACCAACGCAATCTATAGATCTCTGATATCCTCACTTCCACAGATTCCAAAATAGTAGCGTTGTAACTCAACTACTGTGTTAAGAGAGGATTCTGAAATCCACTCTGACATGCACCTCTGTACAACCCCCAACCAACAATGCTATATAACAACCCCCTCATCTCTTGCTACATCGAACTGGCCTTGAGCAGACACTGGAGCTGGTCTGCAGTCGGTCCCGACCAGGGGACAACAGAAGGAAGAGGCTCCAACACATCTGGAGCTGTGCTTCAAATTTCAAAGTCATTCTGCAGCTTGCACAACTTTACAACCTCGCCGTCTGCCAAATGCTTATGTTTTGCTTAATCCAAAATTAGGACAATATCACCAGAATGATTTTTTACCCTTAAAGTCCTCCCTGACTCCACCCAATAGGGAAATCCAGCCAGCTTTGGGGAAACAGGAGAAAACAGTTCGCTAGTTCCTTCCATGCCCTATACACACAGTATATTATCTACTTTCTAAGCAAGCCTTCTCATCGTCCCTGCAGACTTGGTCAGGAAAGGAAGTGGATTGTCAGGCCCAGTGAACCACCATTGGCCACATACTTCTCACCTCTCCAGAGAGAGTCCGGATACCTGCCTCTTTTCAAAACCCAGAATCTGAACAGATGGGCCTGTTCTCCAAGGCTTAAAGTGTCCATTGTGTGTTCTCTACCGTACAGCAGGCCTCCCTCAGGTTCAAACACAAGGTGGTTAGTTACCCTCCCTAACGGTCTT